>NC_090326.1:16841313-17076995 GCF_035084215.1 Heptranchias perlo
ATTCCTCAAAAAGTACTTTTCCCTGGTTGATGCTTCCTGGTACGGTGCGAGTGTGAGTCACCCTGAAATGGTTAGAAAGGAGTCCAAAGTCCCTTTCTTTAGGGTTTTTCTCCGAATTTTGGGGGATCTGTGAATTTTAAGAATCTTACAATGGCTACCGGTGGATGGGGCCCCATGTGCTCATGAAGCATCTGCATCTGCAGTCAACATTGAGGTGGAGGAGGAGGAGGACAATGGGCAACCCATCGGCAGAGCAGTGGCTCACTGGCTGCTCGTAATGCCAGGGAGTCCCTCATATTTGATAGATTCTCATAAGGAGATCTGCAAAGTGAAGATAGTCAAGTTCTCAGACAGTCAAGTTCTCAGACTACCTGAAACGTGCACCACCAACACCAGCCCCCCCTCCCCCCCCTCACCTTGCACAAAACATTTCTCTCAACCACACACGCATCCACTGTAAACGCACTCAGTGGTTGGCACCAAATTCTGCCGTTCACGATGAAGCACATGACAGGGCGCTTTCACCAAAGGGACAAAGAGACTCAAGAATGGGCAAGATGTGGCAGTGGTGGTGAGAATTATAAGATTTAATGAGCATTTAACAAAAACCAAAAGTATGACATTCTGGTAGACCACCCTTGTGCATACCCTTGGTGATAACCAAACCTTAGCCTTTCTCTTTCTAATATTTCTACGTGGTGCATCCCTTGTGGCTGCAGCAGAGGTAGTGGCAGGTTGCTCATGTACATGCCCTGACTGCTTAGATGCTTTCAGCCTCTGCCCTCTGAGTTTTGGAGCCCGTGAGGGCCCTGCCAAAGACTGCTCCACCTGCACCTGTGCAGGGGTAGACTCGGCCACCTGGAGAGGAGGCAGCCTTGCAGATACTGTTTGAGAGGGGGGCAACTGGTGAGACATGGCGTCCCCATTTCCATGTCCCCTTTTGCCATCATCCCTCTCCTGGACCACGACCACATCGCTCCTACCACTCTGCTGGACACCAGCTTGGAGCAGATCTGTGACGCGTTCTAAGGCCTCAACTAAAGTATCTGCCTGGTTAAGGCAGCAGACATGTTGGCATCCAGATCCGCATGGCCGTTGTCAGGGCCTGAATGTGTGAGCCGTGCTTGAAGCTTAATGGAGGCTGCCGTTCTCCCCATCACAGACATTCCCGCAATTACCTGTGCCACCATTCCACTAATGCAGGAGTTGGACTCCTCCATCCTCTCCGCTATTGTGGACCGTGTACGCGGCACGTTTTCCAGTACCTCGCAAAGGTGCAGCTGTCTCTCAATCATTCTCATTTTCAAGGATGGCCCCCGGGATTCAGCATATGCATCCAGCTGAGCAGAGCTTGGAGAGGAGTGCGCCCACTGACGCAAACTCTCCACAGTTGCCCCTGCCACCAGTGTCTGCTCGTGCTCACTTGTGTGTGGTGACTTACCAGGTGATAACCCAAATAACTCACTAATAGGACGCACCGAGGTGCGAGTATCTGCGCTGGTGGATGGCTGGCTAAGATGTGACGGTGCGCCCTCAGAGGCCGGGAGCTCCTCTGAGGAATCGCCCTCGACCACTTCTTCACTCCTTGAAGGGCCTGGAAGAGAATATACAGCAACATTAAGGATCATCGCAGTAATAATGTTGCGATGAGCATACTGAGGTGTGCAACAGGTCAATCACTAATAACATCAATTCATGTATGTGATGGATGTTAAAGTTCTGTCACCTGACGTTTGCAAGGTGCCAGTCTCGTCATCCGCAACGGCCAAGCACTCGACTGTCTGACTAAGCTGCAAGGCCTCCTCCTCCGCCTCGGTGAGGGCCACGATTTGTGGAGGCCCCCCCTCCAGCCCTCGTCCTTTCCCTGGCATTCTGCGCTATCTTCTACCACGGGAGAAGTTATAGATGCCTGAGTGAGTGAGGGTGGGGGGGGGGTCACCCGATGGATGAATTGCTTTGGGTGAGGCTGACAATGAGAGAGATGCATCAGAGGGTGACTATCAGACAGATTGATCACATTGCATCAGGATTGGGGTGAGTGGGAGTGGTCGGTGCACAAATGGGGAGGTGAGAAAGTGCACAGAAAGTGAAGGTTGATGATGAGCCTTAAGTGGGTGTGATGAGTGATGTGATGGAGTAGGCTTCGCAGGGCAGAGTGTGGGGGTGGGGGTGATGGTGGGGTGATGTGCACCATAGAATGCAGGTGAATCAGTAACTGTACTCACTTTTCCTGACCTGGCTCGGTCATTGAAGCGCTTCTGCACCCAGCTGCGGGAGATGTTGCCGCTGCTGGTCACTTTGAGCTAGGCCTTCTTGGTGGCAGAGGCAGGGCACTTCCTCCTGTCCGCCGGGTACAGCGTCTCCCTCCTTCTCCTCACGCCGGCCAGCAGCATCTCAAGTGAGGAGTCACTGAACCTTGGCGCGGCTTGGTTCTCTGCTGCACCATTTTCATCAATGACTTCCCTCTCCCACATAAGCCATTCGTGCAATGGCCCTTTAAATACTCCAGCTGCCAGCACTTCATTCGGGTGCACAGTGCGCCCGCTGCGCAGCATGGAGATGCCAAACCTGGAAGCCACATTAATATCATCAATTACGCCATGACCGCTCGAGAAAAAGTAGGAAAATTTTTCCCGGGTTTCTCACGCGGCCATTGACCCCTCCCCCTGCTGACATCCCGCCGCCATGATAAAATCATGCCCCATGTCAGCATTTAAGAATAGGTTAATTGGTCGAAGGAAAGGGGAATAAAGGGATATGGGAACAGGGCTGGCACATGGGATTAGGATACTACTCGTGTGGAGGAAAGACACCAACACGGACTGGTTGCTAAACGACCTATTTGCGATTTCCATGTAATTCTTTGAGGGTTTTTCCCTTGTGTTTCCCACAAACAGTATTCTCCGCAATGTTTAACCAGTAGCGTGCAGTGGCTACGTTTGCTTGTTAGGTAGACTGGGTAGGGAAAAAAATAAAATTGAAGTTTAAAAAGTTGTTTGTGCAGCCAAGGCAGCAACTTGAGCGGCTGCAATTGGTCTAATGTCCTGGCCAAAATGGGAATAAATAACTTGGGTGTCCCTTCCTGATAATTGCTCAAATGCCCATATTTGGACATTGGATGAGGACAGGATTGGGTCTTAATGCGTTGTCCCACCTCATTGATAAAGAATGACCATTTCGATGGGGTACTGGAGCAGCTGGCACCCATGGAATCATGCTCACTGTAGTTGGGAACACTATTCTTTATAGTTTGGGTTTTTCTTCCTTCATTTTTTCCCCTTCACCATTCACTCACCTGGCTGCAGCTATTAACTCTTGCAGGGAGCGTCAGCACAGTTGCTCTTCAGTACTTTCCTCAGTTGCCCGTTTTCCCTGTGATCCTAGACTGAGCCTTTTGGCAAGCTGTTATGGACCATGGTGGTGACATGACCGATCCCTATTTTCCCCTGCCATCCATTCATTACCCCTTTCCAGCGGAGGTCATTGCATAATCGTTAGGAGCAGCAACCCAGGCTGTTTGTCTTCCCCAGCCCAAGGCATTGAGATCAATTATAGAGCCGCAATGGCGATCAACCAACTCAATGTGGCTGAAGATCTAACTTGGGACCCTCTGGTCTGTAAAGCCTTGTGGTACACCAGCCATGTCTTTACCCACTTAGCCATTGGGAAATCCCAATTCACTTAATCCCCCTCCCCCTCCCCTTTTCTCACAGGCGGAGAGCTGCTAAAGAGGAATGGGAACTGGAAGCTGTTGTTGTGTTCATATCTTATTACCTATATTAAAATACCATGCAAAAATATACTTTTTTTGGCAGCAGCCTTATAACTTACTCATTTCTATTGTACTGTAGACCTAGACACCTAAGGGCAGCATTTGTAAGCTCTTTGACAAAGAAATGTTCAGCACTTGATGAGGATGATGAAGCTGTTTTGAACCTCATTGCAAAGTGTGGCTGGGATTTGAGTGAACCCTCTGGAATCACAGGTTCAGCCAAAAGTGCTCCTGAGGCCGAGTTGCATAACTTACAAGGTAAGGATGTTGTCAAATGTATTTTCATTGGCATTTAAAAAAACACTTCATTTTTGTTAAAGACATATATTGATGTTACCGTACTTAATTCTGTAACAGGGTTAAATTCTGTAACAGTACATAAGGGTTAAAGACCAACTTAGCTCACAGAAATCATGTACTGATATATTTTGCGATGATTAGTCGGTCGGTTGTTACTGGGCAGCTTCTTGACAGGAGAGCCAAGCCACTCGATTCAAATACAAACATGCCGTGTGATTTTATTCAGACGTGTGTTTGATTAGCTTGGCTCCGATTAATGTTTCAAAGGGATTTATCAGCTTATCCTTTTCAAATCAAAGAGAGTGCCTGGGGCTTTTGAAGAGGAAGGTGCTGTCTATAATCTTCAACCTGAACTTGTCTGAAACTTCTTTCATAGTTGGTGCGAAAGAGAAAAGAAAAAGAATAACTATGTATAAAAATCAATTATAATGCAGTATAGTTTTGTACAAGAGTTGCAAACTTTGTTATTTTCTCCTATATATGAGGAGCTAGCTAAGTTTAACAATTACTGTAAAAACTGTATCTTGTGTTACTGCCACCATTGGCTTGTTTATTTAATGTTTATTAAATTTGTTTGGCAGTTAAAGCCTAAACCCAGGTCTAGTATTATGTTATTCTGCTGTTTCTGTGCTGTAAAATTCTATGGACTGAAATCACTTGCTCTGATTAGTATGTGATGGCATGCCCCTCAAGAAAATTTTTCTTTAATTTTAAGAAGTTTCTGATGCATTGTAAACTGTACAGTGATATATTTTGTTGCATGCATGTTTTGTGGAGTGAGTTTGGGTAGATGTAGCACAATGGGCACATTAATGGCTTGCTAAGAAACAAAGGGAGAGAACAGAGTTTGTTTTTGGTGGAGACCATAAAGTCATTGATTAAGCACAGTTCACGATCAGTGGCAGTTCTTCAAGCGATGAAGAGATGATTGATCCAAGACTAAATGCAAGGGCAGACAGTGATGAAAGACAAACGCAAGAAAAAATGAGTTTAAAAATTTTCATATGCACATCAACAAATATTTCACATGGGTAGAATTCAGTGCAAATACAGGTCGTCTTTATGTCAGCCAATTCAAAAGACTTCAGCTGTTTTCATCAAAACATTTCATTTTAAAAACTGATTTAAAAGCACAAGATGTCGAGAGCACAGTGACAAGATGAGGAGATTTCTGTCTTTTACTTCATACACTTTTAGAATGGCTAGGGTTCAAATGGAAGCTATTGTTTGTTACCATATTTTACAAGTCAAGAAATGAGTTGTCTCTAAGACCAGGCCAGGTTGATTGATCTTGAGCTACAGAGACTCTGCTCTCAAGTGAAAATTGAATTATACTTGGTCAAGGTGTTAATATCGGCTATCTCCCAACGCTTTGAACTTGTGCAAGCAGAAAAATGGCAGCTTCTATAAGCAGATCCACATTCCCTGCAAACTGAAGCTTGTACCCATGTGCGGGTAGTATGCCAAAGGACTAGTAATTACACACAGCGCAGTGTTATGCAGAGGATATCATTTGGGATGTCCAGCACACTGCTTTCCACTGGAAAAGACAGTATCACGTTGTCAGAACATCGTGTTGAGGTGACTTTAATAGATTTAGTGGCAAGAAACATAAATACACAGCAGAGATACCGCAAGAAACTAGCGGTGCAACACTTGACTTACGTAATATATCAATTGTTTCATAAACAGTAATAAATTCTGAATCCTTAGAAGTTCATTTCATCAGCCTTTGAACTGAGTATCTGATTATTAATTTTGTGCTTACTGCTGTGTGGGTCCCGTCCAAGTTGTTTCTCTTGGAGATAAGCAGTCAAAACAAAGAACTAAAGATCCTAGGAAAACGTCATGGCTCTTTGACAATTTTCTGGGAATCCAAAGGCAGGTTTCCTTTGAAGCTTAAATGAATTCCTCACAAAAGTCAGGCAACTAATATGTTACCCATTTCTACCACTTAATGGATAAGATGTGAACAGAAATCCCTTGGCTGTTGAGATGTTTGCTTTTGACACCTGACCAGAAGAACTTGTACCAGAATGTTTGCAACTTTGTATGCCATAACATTTCAAAGACATGAGGTAAGTTCAAGTGCAATTAACTTTTGAATACAGAAAGCAAAGTAATTTAGCCAGATGGCTCCCGTGGAAATGTGGATATCTCTAAATGGTTTTCTATATTTTCTCTTCAACACCAGTCATAAGTGCTCTGTCTCAGCCACAGGTAATTGAAGTCAATTTTAAAACCCATTGCTCTATCTAAAATCGTATTTAAAAAAATACAGAACTTTTCCTGTTTGATGGAACTACGCTTACATCACACGCTGAACCCAAAAGATTTGTGAGCACATGCTCATTTGCATTCTGTGCAATAATTCCTACGATTGTGTCTCTATTCATGGATGATTGGCAGCTCTGGCTTCAGAGGCCTTAGAGCTGAATAAGGGCTGGCATTTTCCCCACAGTCTTTGGTTCTTTCAGGAAATCTGAACTTGGTGAATTCATATTGTCCATTTACAACATTGCAACTGGAAGGTCCAGGAAGAGACAAACCTGACTGTTTCAGCCAAAAGTCTTGTTGTTTACCAGGCTCTTAAGAATCTTAAAAAGGCTACTTAACTGCTCAAAGACCGATTCTAATTTCATTGTTTTTAAAGAAAGATTTGCACTTATATGGCACTTTTCAAGACATCAGGACGTCCCAAACCGCTTTATAGCCAATGAAGTACTTTTTAAAAAAAAGTTTAGTCACTGTTGTACTATAGGAATTATGGTACTCATACCAGATCTCTCTGTATCATTTGGCTTCTATGTATTCATTAACATTTAAATAAATTTGACTCAGTTTTAGCCTGTAAACATTGATCTGACCATGGTATGTTTTGCCTTTTGGAAGAGACAGGAGAACATGGTGTGACCCATGTACTGCAATCAGGGTAAAATGTTAATCCTGGGCACACGAACCAGTGCATAGCACATGTAAGGTTTCAGATCATCGAGTTACATCAAAGCTACAGCACAGAAATAGGCCATTCGGCCCAACTGGTCTGTGCCGGCATTTATGCTCCAAATGAGTCTCCTCTCTCCCTACTTAATCTAACCCTATAGGCATATCCTTCTATTCCTTTCTCCCTCATGCTTATCTAGCTTCCCCTTAAGTGTATCTATGCTGTTTGCCTCAACTACTCTTTGTAGTAGCGCGCTTCACATTCTTGCCATACCGTGGGTAATGAAATTTCTCCTGAATTTCTTATTGGATTTATTAGTGACTATTTTATTTTTATGACCTCTAGTTTTGGACTCCCCCACAAGTGGAAACATTTTCTCCATGTCAACCCTATCATAATCTTAAAGACCTCTATCAGATCACCCCTCAGCCTTCTCTTTTCTAGAGAAAAGAGTTCCAGCCTGTTCAGCTTTTCCTGATGAGGATATCCTCTCAGTTCTGGTATCATCCTTGTGAATCTTTTTTGCTCCCTCTCCAATGTCTCTATATCTTTTCTATAATATGGAGACCAGAACTGTGTGCCATACTACAGTCTAACCGAGGTTCTACACAAGTTTAACATAACTTCTACAGGGATAGAATTGAAAAGCAAAGAAATGAACCCCAGTGTTTGATTTGCCTTTTTTATTGCCTTATTTACCTGCGTCTCTACTTTTAGTGATTTTTGTATCTGTACCCCTAGATCCCTTTGCTCCTATATCCCGTTTAAACTCTTATTATCCAAACAATATGTGGCCTCCTTATTCTTCCTACCAAAATGCACCACCTCACACTTGTCTATATTGAAATTCATTTGCCAATTACATGCCCATTCTGCAAGTTTATTAATGTCCTTTTGCATTTTGACGCATTCTTCCTGTGTATTAACTATAGCCCCTCAATTTGTGTCATCCGCAAATTTTGAATTTGTACTTCCGATTCCCGAATCCAAATCGTTAATGTAAATTGTGAACAACAGTGGTTCCAGCACCGATCTCTGGGGAACACCACTTCCCACCTTTTGCCAGTCTGAGTATCTACCTTACTCACTGTTTTCTGTTTTGTAGCCAGCTTGCTATCCATTCTACTACTTGTCCCCTGACTCCACATGCTCTGACCGTAGTCATGAGTCTACAATGCGGTATCTTATCGAAGGCCTTTTGAAAATCCAAATATATTACAGCTACTGCATTACCCTTGCCTACTCTTTGTTGGTCAAGCTTGACTTTCCCTTCTGAAATCCATGCTGACTATTCTTTATTATATCATAGAATGCTAATTCTGATTGTGGAAACCCCCTTTTAGCCATAAACATAAGATTATAGAGACTGGGGGAGGTGGGTGAAATGTAACAAGTACCTGACGTGTGCGCACACACAAAAAAGGGGGAAGCACTAATCAAAGGGACAGTCATAGGGAAAATGACTAGCTCAAAGGAAAAAAGCAGCAAAACACCCAGTTTTATTCCTTTGAGCTAGTCATTTTCCCTATGACTTACCCCGCAGATGAACATAAAAGACCATTTACTGAATTTAGCTTCTATTTCCCCCTTCCTTCTCTGGTGCCTTAGTCTCGATGGGTGATCAGTGTCTGTGACTGACCTGCTCCCAGTTTTTCACCAGTGCCCCTTTGTACCAGCAGCTACAAGGTACACAGCAGTGCTAGAGGCAGCTTTGCTTGGGAATTTCTTTTCCCCGCTCCCAGTGGGGATATGCCTAGAATTCACCTGGTAACTCATCTCTGTGGGGTTTTAAACCAGTGTGTGCCCCACTTAGTGCAGCACACTGAATCACCACTATCATGTTGCTGATGTTTCTTTGTGAATTGAGATGTAAGGGAGACTAACTTTAATAACTGCTACATGCTCTTTAGTTACAGTTGGTGTGAACTGAAACAACAGGTTGAAGACAACCAGTTCAGATCTAGATTTAACAAGATTTTAATAGATGAAGGGTTTGATAATTCTTGAGATGGGACAGGAACTATTTTTTGTACGTCATGTATGGTGGAAAATCTGTAATACGACTCTTTGACATTGTTCCATTGCAAAGTATCATTGCTGCTCACATTTTTGAAAGTATTCATTGCACAGTTTGGGTTCATTGACTTTTTGTTAAGAAAACACCATCATGAGAGAGGATTCAGAACTGGCCTCTATCTTTGATCATGTGGCAGAAGTAATGGCAGAGAGGCTTGAGATTTTATATAATCCCTCTATTTTCCATAATTTTCAAGATCGCCCAGTTTTGTTTACAAACTGTGGCCGAGAGGACAGTAGAGCAACGTATTTCCTGTCGGTGTCACTCTGAGTAGTCCAGGTTAGGTGCTTTCTGTTCCCTGCACTGTGGAGAAACACCAGGTCACCCCATGGCGAAATGGTTGTAATAGGGAATGCAGCAGTGTGGGGAATCCACATTCCACCACTTCACATCATTGGAGTTTGGTGCTGCTTCTCAGTATGGAATAGTGCTGTAAGAGAATCTTGAGACATTACAAAGGAAATATTTGTTTTCCTCCAATTTTCTTCACTCACTCTTTCCTCTGTAGGTGTTGACTAACTCACTAGGGTGCAGTTCTACAGGAAGTTGTTACCCCTTGATACCTCATTCACGTGTGAGCCTTGAGAGTGAGTGCTGGCATCTGTACATTCCCAGTATGTATTAGGTCCGCTCCCTAATCGTGTAGTTCCTTGTATTACCAGTACTGCAGTTCTAGCTGAGATCAGGTAACTGAGTGCAGATTGGAAATTGAACTCGGGACATTCCTGATCTGTCTGGCTCAGAAACAGAGATGTGGGCCCCAAATTAACCCGTCACGGGGGTTAAAAATTAAAAATCAGGGAACGCGACCCCAGCCCGCTGTATAAGCGCTAACGGCTGCGGGTTTCGTGTTGTGTGAGTGTCCTGTCTAGGAGAGGCAGGCACTTGGTAATATTTAAATCAGGCTCCCACAGTGCAGTTGGGAGCCTTATTTAAATTTAACAACTGCGGGCCGGGTTTCCCAGGTCTCTGGAAACCCAGCAGTGAAATGGAGTCAGGAACTACTGGCTCAGGAAGGTAAGTGCTTTTTAGAGCATGCCTCATGGGCCAGGAGGAGCAGGAGTGCTCCCTACTGCCGATTGCAGCCTCTCCTCGCCGTGATCAGTGACCCCCACCAAGTCCCAAGCCCCGATCGTTCCCATCCTCCCACGCCATTGCCAGGCACTGACGTTTCCCCGCCCCCACCCCCCTCCCCCCCAAAATCTATGACTTGCCCCACGATCCGATCTCAAGCCTCCTGCCACATGATCGGCGGACCCACCGCCGCCCCCCCCACCCCCACCAAGCCCTTTTCTCTCCCAATTGCTGGCTTTCCTGTGGTTGCCAGCCTGTCAATGTGGCCAGCTGCCGGGCAGGAAACAGATTTTTAAAAATGATAATGAGATCCTGTCGTTAATATCGGCAGGACCTCCGCGTCCCCAGGACTTCCGTGTCTCTCCCCCTCTCCTTCCCCATCTCCCCGTGAATATCGGGGCCGTTATCTCTGAGCTTTCAGGACAGCATCTTAATATTTTTAGTCACTGGTCCCCAAAATAGAGCAGGCAATTACTTTTGAGGACCTGAAAGCCTTCACTTTGACCTTGGGTTTCTGGTTTTTAGAAAAAACAACTTTAACGTAGAAAATCGTCCCAAGATGCTCCACAGAGGTGTAATTAGACAAAAATGGACTTTGAGCCAAAGAGGAGATATTAAGAGGGGTGACTAAAAGCTTGGTCAGAGGTTGGTTTTAAGAAGTATCTTAAAGGAGGAGAGGGAGGCAGTTAGGTTTATGAAGGAAATTCCAGAGTGTAGGGCATAGACTGGTTGAAGGCACAGCCATCAATGGTGAGGGGATGCACAATGGGGTCGTAGTCGGAGGGACATGGATTTCTGGGAGAGTTGTAGGGATGGAGGAGGCTGCAGAAATAGGGAGTGGCAAGGCCATGGAGTGATTTAAACATCAGGATGAGAATTTTAAATTGGAGGTGTTGGGGGAGCAGGACTTCGAGCAGGACTTCGTGCAGGACAGTTTTGGATGAGCTGACATTTATGGCGGGTGGAGGATGGGAAGACAGCCAGGAGAACGTTGGAAGAGTCAAGTCTAGAGGTGACAAAGACATGGCTTGATAATCTACAGGCACAGTAACTACACTTATGTCTCAGTGGGTAAATGCATGACCTAGTATGGTGTACAGAACAGGAAATGCCCAGATTCGATTTCTGGTCTGTGTTCAGTTATCAGATTTAGGTTAGGGCAGTCGTTATTGGTGCTGCAATTGGCCTTAACAGCCTGGGCTGGGAGGGGAAAAGGTTGCAAGGGTGGGTCTGACTATTAAGTGACCCTTTCTGTAAAGAATGGGTGTGTTGATGTCTGGTGAAGACAGCATTGGAGTTGGGTGTGCATCCCCTCACCATTATGGTTCAAGCGCCTATTGCTGGTCACACGCTGCTCAAGAATGGCCATTTGAGCAATGTCCTGGAAAGCTGTTGGAACCAGTGGTACTGTTTCCCTGCATGAATCATTGCTGTCAGAAAAAAAGAAAAACTTTTGCTATGTTAAAGGTGCTATATAAATGCAAGTTATTGTTGTTATATAGTGCCTTTCACGACCTTGGAACATCCCATAGCGTTTTACAGCCACTGAAATATCTTTGAAGTGTAGTCACTGGTGTAATGTAGGAAACACAGCAGCCAATTTGGGCACAGTAAGGTCCCAAAAACACCAATGTGATAATGACCAGATAATTTTTTTTTTAAGTGATGTTGGTTGAGGGATAAATATTGGCCAGGGAGCACTCTCCTGTTCTTCGAAATAGTGCCGTAGGATCTTTTACGTCCACCATGGGACCTCGGTTTAATGTCTCATCCGAAAGACGGCACCTCCGACAGTGCAGCACTCCATCAGTACTGCACTGGTGTATCAGCCTGGATAATGAACCCACAACTTTCTGACTCAGAGGCAAGAGTGTTACCAACTGAGCCACGGCTGACACAGTCAGGGGAAAAGGGAGGAAGATTGGGAAATAAAAAAAGTCAAATGAGTTATAGACAACAAGAAGGTAGTAACCTAAAGAAAATCTGCAAACACGACCAGTATGTCTTATTTTGGTGCCAGATGCTGTAGGGCATACAATCAAATCTTGTCAAAGGAATGGAAAAGTAATTGACATCCATCAAGTGTTGAAGAATGTTGCATGCTATGTTGAGGCTATTTGCTTACAGTAAGTAGACTGTCAAGTCATGCCAGTAATGAAAGGCTAGTCTGATATCATTGCCTACCACAATTGTTTGAGTTGGAGATGTTCTAGTTACACCCAAGAAAATGAATGTGGCAGTTGCGAAACTGAGAGGCGTTACATTTTGTTTTACTGACGTGTATAGAAAGTGCTTTCCAAGGGTTGATTTTTGGGATGATTCACCTACAGTTAGCAGCTGATCAGCACAATTGTGCATTTCTTTTTTTCATTACTGAGGTTTTTTGGTTACAGTACATTACAGAGTTAAATTCGAAGTGTACAAGATGCAGCATACGTAGTTCAATGTGATAAGTGAGGCTTGCAGTTTGGCTTGGCTTGCAGATGATATGTGGACGAACGCTGGAGAGCAGTGTTAGTATTCCGCCCTACTTGCTCACTGAGTCACTGCTTAGTGGGTTTGCTTCTGCCACTGTAGTTCTATGCTGTGTTGAAATGTGTGCCGCTTCTTTATTTGCAGGCTGTTGCTGATTCACGGCCAGCTGGTAGCAGTAGGCGAGGAATGGGACCTAGACTTAGGAAAAATTTCAATCGCTTATATCAATGGAGGACTTGCCATTATTTTTGTGGAGTCTGTTACAGGTCCTTAGATTCAACAAACACCTTGTGGAAATGTATGACCTTGTGCTATAAAGTGACAAGAAAGCTGAGAAATTGCTGTGATATCTGGGAAAGAAAACTTCCAGCATCAGTGGATTGTTTTATTTGTTTGTGGGTGTCACTGACAAAGCTGCATTTATTGCCCATCCTTGGTTCCCCAGAGAAGGTGGTGGTGGGCTTTTATCTTGAATCACTGCAGTCTTTGTGGTGATGGTGCTGCCACAGTGGTGTTTGGTAGGAAATTCCAGGATGTTAGACATTTCTGCTCTTGTCCTTCTCTGTATTAGAGATTGCAGTAACCTTCTTGAGTTGCTGCAGGGCATCCAGTAGATCATACATACTGGAGCCACAGTGTGCTGGTGGTAGAAGGGGTGGATATTGAGTCTAGGAGCAAAAACAGTAATCAAATGAGCTGCTCTGTCCTGGGTGGCGGTCGAGCTTCTTGAGTGTTGTTGAGGCTGCACCGATCTAAGGAAGTGGTAGGTATTCCATCACACTCCAGACTTGAGCCTTTTGATGGAGGAGAGGTTGTGGGGTCAGATGAGCCACTTATTACACAGTACCCAGCCTCTGCCCTGCTCTAGTAGTTGGAATGTTGATATGGCTGGTCCAGTTCTAGTCAGTGGTGACCCCCAAGATGTTGATGGTGGTCAGGGGAAGATGACTGGGCTTTCTCTTGTTCGAGATGGTCATTATTAGGTATTTATGTTGCATGTCACTTGTCTGCCCAGGCTTGGATGTTATCCAGGTCATGTTGTAGGCTAGCATTGGAGGAATTGTGAAAGGGGCCAAACACTGAAATAGTCAGAAAACAGCCCCACTCCTGACCTTACAGAGGGAAGGTCATTGAAGCAGCAGAAGATGGTTAGGCCACAGATGCTTCCCTGAGGAACGTCTGCAGTCATGTTCTGAAGCTGTAATGAATGGCCTTTGACAACCACATACCCCTTGTATCAGGTATGACTTGAAAGGTTTTTCCTTTGACCCCACTGACTTCAATTTTACTAGGACTCCTTGGTGCCATACTCAGTTGAATGTCAAGTGCAGCTATCTCGCCTCTCCTCTAGCATTCAGCTCTTGAGTCCATGTCCGGATCAAAGCTGCGATCAGGTCTGGAGCTAAGCGTTTGTGGTGGAACCCAAACTGAGCCTCAGTGAGCAGGTTATTACTGAGTAGGAAATGCATGATGGCACTATTGATGATTCCTTCCATCATTGTACTGATAATTGGAAGGATGCTGATAAGGTGGTAATTGGTCAGTTAGATTTATCCTATTTTATGTGGATAGGACATACCTGGGCAATCTTCCACATTGTCGGGTAGATGCCAGTGTCATAGCCGTACTGGAAGAGCTTGGCTAGGGAAGCAGGTGTACAGGTCTTCAGTGCTACAGCCAGAATGTTGCTTGCAGTGCATTTAGCCATTTTTAATGTCATGTGAAATGTATCGAATTGGATGAATAATGGCACCTATGACGGTGGAGACCTTAGTCAGAGACCAAGTATGATCATCCAATTGGCACTTTTTTGGCTGAAGACACTTGCAAACTCTTCAGCCTTGTCTCTTGCTCTCCCATGTTGGACTCCACCATGGTTGTGGATCCTCCTCCTCCTCCAGCTGTTAGTTGCCTGGCTGTCCACCACCATTCTCGACTAGATGTGGTAGGGCAACAGAGGTCTGTTCTGATCTGTTGGTGATGAGACTGCTTAGCTCTGTCTTTAGCCTGCTGCTTTTAGTGGATAGCAAGTAGGTGTTAACCTCGTTTGGGTTTGTACCTTGTTCTAGGCTATGCCTGGTGCTGCTTCTATGGAGAGAATCACAGCCAAATGTGATCCTGTCCTCATTCAATGTCCACACCTGTGCTCTTCCCATCAAGAACAACTGGATTTGCTCAGCAGTGTAAGTATTGGCTGACTTGTTTTTTTTTCCTTTCTCTAGCCCAGGAATGCTGACGCTCATGATAGCATTCCTAATGCCACCCTGCTTGAGATCAGGTGCCTCACACACAGATTGGGATTGAACCTGGGGCCTTCAGTTCTGTGGCTCAGCTGCGGCTTGGCTTGACTGATCTTAGAAGAAGCAGTTGTCTAGTGTTTGTACCTTATAATAATTGCCAAAGGATAGAGTCAAAAAGCTATATTTAACGCAGGAAAATGGATTTGGCATTCTTTCTTGTTATCAGTCAGCCACCAAAGATATTTTGTCAAAAAAAAAAATCAGCTTTCCACTTTTCTTAAACTAGGTTTGCACTGCACCTAGAGTCAACATAGCAGCACAATCAACTCCTGTGTCATTTGTCATATTCAGGCAATTGCCAGATATCAAAAGATTGCTACGTAAGATAAGGGCTCATAGGGTTGGGAGTATGGGTAGAGGTTTGGTTAACGGACAGGAAACAGAGAGTAGGAATAAACAGGTCATTTTCAGGTTGGCAGGCTGTAACTAGTGAGGTGCCGCAAGGATCAATGCTAGGGCATCAGCTATTTACAATCAATATTAATGACTTAGATGAAGGAACTGAGTGTAATGTATCCAAGTTTGCTGACAATACAAAGGTAGGTGGGAAAGTAAGCTGTAAGGAGGACACAGAGAGCCTGCAAAGGGATATAGACAGATTAAGTGAGTGGGCAAGAAGGTGGCATTTGGAGTATATTGTGGGGAAATGTGAAGTTACTCACTTTGGTAGGAAGAATAGAAAAACAGAATATTTTTTAAATGGTGAGAAACTATTCATTGTTAGTGATCAGAGAGATTTGGACGTCCTTGTACAAGAAAGACAGAAAGTTAACATGCAGGCACAGCAAGCAATTTGGAAGGCAAATGTCATGTTGGCCTTTATTGCAAGGGGGTTGGAGTACAAGAGTAAGGAAGTCTTGCTATAATTGTACAGGGCTTTGGTGAGACCACATCTGGAGTACAGCGTACAGTTTTGGTCTCCTTATCTAAGGAAGGATATACTTGCCTTGGAGGCAGTGCAACGAAGGTTCACTAGATTGATTCCTGGGATGAGAGGGTTGTCCTGTGAGGAGAGATTGAGTAGAATGGGCCTATACTCTCTGGAGTTTAGAAGAATGAGAGGTGATCTCATTGAATCATATAAGATTCTGAGGAGGCTTGACAGGGTAGATACTGAGAGGTTGTTTCCCCTGGTTGGCGAGTCTAGGACTAGGGGGCATAGTCTCAGGATAAGGGGTCAGCGATTTAAGATTGAGATGAGGATGAGTTTCTTCACTCAGAGGGTTATGAATCCTTGGAATTCTCTACCCCAGAGGGCTCTGGATGCTCAGTCATTGAGTTTATTCAAGGCTGAGATAGATAGATTTTTGGACTCTAAGGGAACCAAGGGATATGGGGATTGGGAGGGGAATATGGAGTTGAGGCCAGAGATCAGCCATGATCTTATTGAATGGCGGAGCAGGCTCGAGGGGCCATATGGCCTACTCCTGCTTCTATTTCTTATGTTCTTATCTGATCGAAATCTCAATCTGACTAGTTATTGTTGAAGGCCTGGTGAGCACAATATCACTGTTGTTAATATTTTGCCCTCGTCTGTCAGTCCTCAGCTTGAAACTTTCATTTTTGGTCTCTGGATCTTCCCCAAACAAGCAGAGAAGGTCTATACACATGGGAAATGTGAACCCATTGCACTGTACAGGTGAATTCAATGGCATTGGAGCTGGTACATATTAGAAAACTGTACCCATGCAAACTGTTTTGTAAATAAAAGGTTGTTTAGAGTGGACTAATGGAATACTTTTTCAAGTGTAGTCACAGTTGTAACATAGGGAAACATGTCAGTCAATTAGCACACAGCAGGTTGATCTGTTTTTGGTGCTGTTGGTTGAGATATATATGTTGGCCAGGAAAGTTGGCACCTTCAACAGTGCAGCACACCTGCCTCAGTACTGAAGTGAATCACTAGATTATGTGCCTAACTCTTTGGAGTGGGGCCATGAACCTACAACCTTCTAACTCCAAGGCGAGAGTGATACGACTGACCCAAGGTTGATACCCATTTAGGCACCAAACTTGAGCTATTTTTTTTTCTGGTGTTCTGAATGTCATTGTGCTAGTAAGCTCTGAATGGACTATATTGCAATACTTGATGTAAAAATTGGTGCAGAAGTCTGCCCACCAGGTCACTCCCAGAATTTCCCAGGTATATTGTAGACATGTTTAGTCCAGCAAGGGTTAAATTGCAGTGTCATCAGGACTGCATTGTTGCCTGTTTCACATGAGCTCATTATTTTTATGACTGTTCCTGATCAACGCAAGAGTTGTGGGTTGATCAATAATTTGATGCCCCTGATTAAGGGTGATAAGTCATCATTAATTGCAGAAGCCACGATGGATAAAGCCATAAATTCAATGATTGCAACTCAGACTAGAATGAACTTTGTGTGCAAACGTTTACCCAACATGAAAAGGTCAACAGCCTGGCTTCTGAAATTCCGCAGTTATCTATTTTTATTCAGTACAAAACAGTGTTGAATAAGGTACAACTCGATAAGATTAACACCATAGAGAGAAGATAGTACTTGAAGAATGTGCAGCTCAGGTCATAAAATAATTGCAAATAATAGTTGCAAATGACAATATTAGGAGTAGTACTAAAACTCAACTATATTTGCAGGTTCAATGTAATCTGATCATTCATAATTTGGTTACCTCCAACTGACTGCTTTTTAAAACTCGAATAAATTTCCAAGCTGCCAGTGTATATTGCCAGTAGAATTTTGCTGAATACAGAAGGGGAAATTGGGAGGCAGGGGTTTGCAATTGTCCCTGCTCCCCAATCAAAATCTCTCCTGCCCCATTTTGCACAATGACTGGCATCCATGAATATTGTTATGATTGGGAGTTTAATTAAGCATGCGTCTAGCGTGTGAAGGAGGGCCAAGTTTTCTGCTGTTTGTCGGCCATCCTACCAAGCAGTTCTTCTGCCTATGATAGGTATTAAAAAGTAGAAGGAAACAATTTTTAATGGCCCAGAATTTGCTGTGGCAGGGCATCCAACAGCGTCTGCCTTTAATTAGACTCGCCCCTGCATGTTTAGGTTTTTAAATTTTTTGCATGGCAAGCTGCTGAAAGTGCAAGCTGACAACATCACAGCGAGGGAAACAGGGCATCTGGGACCTGAGTGAACAGGGCAAGCAACAGGGTATCTCCTTAATCAATCAGATTGAAAGATTGTGAAATTAACAGCGCAAGGCCTGAAAAGGAAGTATAAATTAGAGTGGGTGAATTCTATGTTAAATCACGTACAGAAAGAAAAATAAAGAGAGGGAAAGAAAGATTGGATTAAGAGAGAGAAAAAAGGGACAGAAAGGAAAAGCAAAAATAAAATTAAAACCTGAAGGAATGAGACTCCACACTTGTAATAGTTAATTTTCAGTGCCAAAGAGGTTGACTGGCAGTAATTAACACATCACATTGTTAAAAGGGTACTTAGACATGAAATGACAAAACTTAACTTTCTGTGGCGAGGTTAGTTCGTATCTACGGCGCAAATACAGCAACTTCACGTCATTCAATGTATTTCAATGGTGAGGCGGACAGCGAGATGCCATTTTCACAAAGCTAACAGTGGAGTGGCACAACTCGGACAGCAACTTTTGGATATTCGCGTTTGACCTCGGATGTGCTCCTCACCTGAAGTTGCTGTACCATTTGCACACAAATAACAGCGAACGCCATTAGCCTCACCACTATTTTGACAGCAAAATCTGGGCCAGTGTATTTTACAAAAGATTTCTATATTGTTCTGCTCTGGATTTGCATATTGGTGAGATAAATGACCACGCAATTTGTTTTTGTTCCTGTGATATTGGTTGCGGAATAAATGAACATCAGGCGAACTCCCCTGCTGTTCTTCGAACAGTGCCATGGGATCTTTTAGCTTAACTCAAACCGAGGCCCCGTCTACCCTCTTAACGTCATATCTGAAAGACGGCACTTCTGACAGTGCAGCGCTTCCTCAGTACTGCATTGGGCGTGTCAGCTTAGATCATGTGCACAGATCCTGCTGTGAGACTTGAACCTACAACCTTCTTAGTCCGAAAGTTACCACTGAGCCATGGCTGCCACCAAGTTATAAAAGCTGTGACTTTTGACATTGCAATCCTATAATGCATTGCCATCCTGTAATATAACTGCAAATTATCAAGCAGGAAAGAAAAATCTGGCAAATTACACACCAAAACTGGGATGAAAATTGGGTGGGGCCTACAACGGGTGTACGATCCGCTCCGCCAGATTACCGCCCAGTCGGTGAAGGTGAAAATAATCACTTGATGTCCTGTTGCTTTGTGTTGTAGTATGAAGGGCTGCTGTGATGAAAGAACTTATAGACTCATAGAAAGGTTACAGCACGGAAGGAGACCATTCGGCCCATCGAGTCCGCGCCGGTTCTATGCAAGAGCAATCCAGTTAGTCCAACTCTCCCACCCTTTCCCCGTAGCCCTGCAAATTTTTTCCTTTCAAGTACTTATCCAATTCCCTTTTGAAGGCCATGATTGAATCTGCCTCCACCACCCCCTCGGGCAGTGCATTCCAAATCCTAACCACTCACTGTGTAAAAAAGTTTTTCCTCATGTCACCTTTGGTTCTTAAACCTTAAATCTATGTTCTCTGGTTCTTAACCCTTCTGCTAATGGGAATAATTTCTCTCTATCTACTCTGTCTGGACCCTTCATGATTTTAAATACCTCTATCAAATCTCCTCGCAACCGTCTCTGTTCCAAGGAGAACAACCCCAGTTTCTCCAGTCTATCCACATAACTAAAGTCCCTTATCCCTGGAATCATTCTAGTAAATCTCTTCTGCACCCTCTCTAAGGCCTGCACATCTTTCCTGAAGTGCGGTGCCCAGAACTGGACACAATACTCCAGTTGTGGTCGAATCAGTGTTTTATAAAGGTTCATCATGACTTCCATACTTTTGTACTCTATGCCTCTATTTGTAAAGCCCAGCGTCCCGTATGCTTTTTTAACCGCTTTCTCAACCTGCCCTGCCACCTTCAATGATTTGTGCATACATACCCCCAGATCTCTCTATTTCTGTACCCCTTTTAGAATTGTGCCCTCTAGTTTATATTGCTTCTCCTCATTCTTCCTACCGAAATGTATCACTTCGCATTTTTCTGCGTTAAATTTCATCTGCCACGTGTCTGCCCATGCCACCAGCCTGTCTGTATCCCCTTGAAGTCTATCACTATCCTCTTCGCTGTTTACTACCCTTCCAAGCTTTGTGTCATCTGCAAATTTGGAAATTGTGCCCTGTACACCCAAGTCCAAGTCATTAATATATATCAAGAAAAGCAGTGGTCCCAGCACTGACCCCTGGGGAACACCACTGTGCCCCTCCCTCCAGTGTGAAAAACATCCATTCACCACAGCTCTCTATTTTCTGTCCCTTAGCCAATTCTGGATCCATGTTGCTACTGCCCCCTTTATTCTGCGGGTCGCAATCTTGATGATAAGCCTACGATGCGGCATTTTATCAAACTTCAATTTATGTAACACGCAGGCAGCAATGAGATGAATGATGAGTTACTCTGCTTTCATAGAATTACTGCACAGAAACAGGCCATTCGGCCCAACTGATTCATGTTTATGCTCCACACGAGCCTCCACCCACCTTATTTCATCTAACCCTACCCTTCTATTCATTTCTTCCTCATGTACTTATCTAGCTTCCCCTTAAATGCATCAATGCTATTCACTTCCACCACTCCATGTGGTACCCGGTTCCTCATTTTCACCACTCTCCAAGAGGAGTGAAAAGATTAGAAAACTAAGATAAGAAGTTTGATCTGTAGCAGGTGGGAAAGTATTTCACCACGTGGGTTTTTAACCGCCGTTGATTTTGATGGTGTTGTGGAAAAAATGTTGAGAAGGACGTCAGAAGAATACTCTTCTATGAATAGTGCCATGTGATCTTTAACGTCTACCTAAATCCCTGGAACAGGCAGATAGGGCAGGCATCTTCCGTGGCCTCTCTGACAATGTACCGTTCTCAGTACTGCACTATAGTGATAACCTAGATTATGTGCTCAGTTCCTTAATTGGAGCTTGAACCCATAACTTTCGAACTGAGATGAGTGTGCTGTCAACTGAACCGAGCTGACTTGTACTTTTTTTTTCACATTTATTTTTGGTATACTAAAATATTAGTTTTATGTCAGCATGGTTCAGTTGGAAGCACTCTCCCCTCTGAGTCAAAGGTCATGGGTTCAAGCCCTACTCCAGGATTTAAGCACATAATCAGTGCAGTACTGAGCGAATGCATTGTCGGAGATGCCATCTTTCAGATGAGACATTAAACCAATGCCCCCGTCTGCCTGTTCAGGTGAACATAAAAGATCCCATGGCACTGCTCGAAGAGTTGGGGGTTCTGCCAATGTCCTGATCACATTTATCCTACAACCAGTACCAGTAAAAATAGATTAACTGGTCATTATCTTATGGTGGGACTTTGCTGTGCTCAAATTGGCTGCCACGTTTGACAACAAAACAGCAGTGATTGCATACTAATTCATTGTCTGTGAAGACCTTTGGGATGCCTGTGAGGACATGAAAGGGCCCACATAAATGCAAGTTCTTTCTTTCAAAAAAGAGCAAGATGTAAAAGAAGCAAACATAAAGGAGGTAGAGAAATAAAATGTGGAATAAGGATAAGTCTCTCATTTAAATCAATACTCGTATTGGTTTTAAAGTTCATTATCACGCATGGCGACAACTGATTCCTTACTAAACTCTTAACAGGATGAGAGTTTCCCCCATGTCAATTTTTTGGCAATTGTTCTCCCCAAACTCCCTTTCCTATAGGCTGTTGTTGATTTCCCATATGAATGCTCCAGCATTTTTGGATAAGGTGTGGCTGTGCGTTCAGACTGTTGCTTACAAGAGGCAGAATTCGAGGCTACAGTATTGTCTCGGAGGGCGTTCCCCAGACAGGAGCAGCAGTGTGTGACATTTTGCCGTTGATGATCTTTGCGAATCTTTAGAATTGGTATAGAATGTGGAGATACAGCAGATAGGATCTCTAGTGTGGTACTTTGGTTAAGAGATTTTCAGATTGGGATCCCCGGACCTATGGAAGTAGTGTTGGGGGTATCCCATAGGGTCTTTTAGATCGCCTGTCATACAGTTTGTGAATTTTTATTCATTTGTTGACTTGCTTCATTTTTATTGCTGCATACAGCTTCATTTTCTCCAAGAACAGCACCTGTTTTCATTAGGATAAATGATGCTGTCTTGGAAGTTAACGTAGAAATTACTGGGTGTGTGTTAATTGTTACAGGAGATCACCTACACATAAAGATTGCCACATATTGTTACAGGTTAAAATGATCTTAAGATGTCAATTGCTTTTGATCTGCAAACGGAAACTGACAAGCACATTTCAATCTGTAAAGTTGCCTGACCCAACAATAATTAATCCCGAGTGACCTTGAGCTGTGATTATTTACACCAATTACACTTCCTGGCATTGTAAGGAGTCTTACAACACCAGGTTATAGTCCAACAGCTTTATTTGGAATCACAAGCTTTTGGAGCTTTCCTCCTTCGTCAGGTGAGTGTAGGATTCCGTAAATGCACAGCATATATAGTCAGAGAACAATGCCTGGTGATTACAGATAATCTTTCCAACTGCCCGTTATCACACCTCGGCATAGATATAATCAAAGCAATCAAAGGAGTGGATGGTGTTCAGACAGAGAAACATTACATCCCAGACTACTGAATACACAAGCTGTCATAACACAAAGACAGAGAGAGAGAGACACCCGAAAGGCAGCGAAAGAGAGAATGACCAGTTGTATTAAAAACAGATAACTTTTTTTTGCTGGTGAGGTTACATGTAGCGTGACATGAACCCAAGATCCCGGTTGAGACTGTCTTCATGGGTGCGGAACTTGGCTATCAATTTCTGCTCGACGATTTTGCGTTGTCGTGTGTCTCAAAGGCCGCCTTGGAGAACGCTTACCCGAAGATCGGAGGCTGAATGTCTTTGACTGCTGAAATGTTCCCCGACTGGGAGGGAACCCTCCTGTCTGGCGATTGTTGCGCGGTGTCCGTTCATCCGTTGTCGCAGTGTCTGCATGGTCTCGCCGAAGTCCCATGTTCCAGGGCATCCTTTCCTGCAACGTATGAGGTAGACAACGTTGGCCGAGTCACAGGAGTATGAACCATGTACCTGGTGGGTGGTGTCCTCTCATGTGATGGTGGTATCTGTGTCGATGATCTGGCATGTCTTGCAGAGGTTGCCGTGGCAGGGTTGCGTGGTGTCGTGGACGTTGTTCTCCTGAAAGCTGGGTAATTTGCTGCGAACGATGGTCTGTTTGAGGTTAGGTGGCTGTTTGAAGGCGAGTAGTGGAGGCGTGGGGATGGCCTTAGCGAGGTGTTCGTCATCATCGATGACATGTTGAAGGCTGCGAAGAACATGGCATAGCTTCTCCGCTCCGGGGAAGTACTGGACGACGAAGGGTACTCTGTTGATTGTGTCCTGTGTTTGTCTTCTGAGGAGGTCGATGCGATTTTTCACTGTAGCCCGTCGGAACTATCGATCGACGAGTCGAACGTCATATCCCATTCTTACGAGGGCGTCTTTCAGCGTCTGTAGGTGTCCATCGCGTTCCTCCTCGTCTGAGCAGATCCTGTGTATTCGCAGGGCCTGTCCATAGGGGATGGCCTCATTGACATGGTTAAGGTGGAAGCTGGAAAAGTGGAGCATCGTGAGGTTGTCCGTGGGCTTGCGGTAGAGTGAGGTGCTGAGGTGCCCGTCTTTGATGGAGATTCGTGTGTCCAAGAAAGAAACCGATTCTGAGGAGGAGTCCATGGTGAGTTTGATGGTGGGATGGAACTTGTTGATGTTATCGTGTAGTCTCTTCAGTGATACTTCGCCGTGGGTCCATAGGAAGAAAATGTCATCGATGTATCTGGTGTATAGCGTTGGTTGGAGGTCCTGTGCAGTGAAGAAGTCGTGTTCAAACTTGTG
The DNA here is from genome assembly GCF_035084215.1 of Heptranchias perlo. NCBI lineage: Eukaryota > Metazoa > Chordata > Chondrichthyes > Hexanchiformes > Hexanchidae > Heptranchias > Heptranchias perlo. Next base: position 16,865,241 of record NC_090326.1, read on the forward strand.
CATGAAAATGTTGGTGTATTGGGGTGCGAATTTGGTCCCCATGGCTGTTCCGTGTGTTTGGTACCGCGGAGCATGGTACATCGGCGAGACCATGCAGACACTGCGACAACGGATGAACAGACACCACGCAATAATCGCTAGACAGGAGGGTTCCCTCCCAGTCGGGGAACACTTCAGCAGTCAAGGACATTCAGCCTCCGATCTTCGGGTAAGCGTTCTCCAAGGCAGCCTTCGAGACACACGACAACACAAAATCGTTGAGCAGAAATTGATAGCCAAGTTCTGCACCCATGAGGACGGCCTCAACCGGGATCTTGGGTTCATGTCACGCTACATGTAACCCCACCAGCAAAAAAAAGTTATCTGTTTTTAATACAACTGGTCATTCTCTCTCTTTTGCTGCCTTTTGGGTGTGTGTCTCTCTCTCTCTCTCTCTCTCTCTTTCTCTCTGTCTTTGTGTTATGACCGCTTGTGTATTCAGTAGTCTGGGATGTAATGTTTCTCTGTCTGAACACCATCCACTCCTTTGATTGCTTTGATTATATCTATGCCGAGGTGTGATAACGGGCAGTTGGAAAGATTATCTGTAATCACCAGGCATTGTTCTCTGACTATATATGCTGTGCATTTATGGAATCCTACACTCACCTGACGAAGGAGGAAAGCTCTGAAAGCTTGTGATTCCAAATAAAGCTGTTGGACTATAACCTGGTGTTGTAAGACTCCTTACATTTGTCCACCCCAGTCCATCACCGGCATCTCCACATCATGGCATTTAACAGACAGGCGAGCTTCAACACGACACCAGTTTAGCAGTAGAACAATACACTGTGCATTGCAAGATCTAACACTTCTGTCATCTATAAACCAGCACATAATCCTGTTCGCAGTGATCAGCGTTAGCTACATAGTAAAACAAACTTTTATTAGTAATCTAGGCCAATGTTCTACAGTTTCCATGTGTATATGGACATAATCATAGAGTTTGAGCCTGCAAAGATCACAAACGGTCTAATGCAAATACAGTTTGGCTTCTTCAATCACTGTAAATCACTAGCCCGGACAATATATTGTACATTTCATAGCGTCAAACAGTGGATCTTCGGCCTCACTTCGAGCACAGCAGCAGCCGACTAGTATTCCGCTATAAAGCACGTTGAAGTGTTCGTTTTTGACCATTAGTGGATCGCAATATAATTATTGATCCTTTTTCTTCAAATGCAGACTTTTGTGATTGTTGCTGTTCTCATTGTTACTTTTCAAGAATGTGTTTTTTATTTTATTGTTCTAATTTGCATAGTCTAAAGTTTATCTTGATTGTTGTTTTAAAAAAAATCTTGGGGAAAAAAGTTGAATTAAAAACCTGCCAGGCCTGCCCAATTCAAACATAATAACCACTGCCAGTCAGTGGGATTATAAGGAGAAAGTAACATCTAATAATGACTGTTTTCATTGCGGCTTAACTTGTAAATAGAATCTTAGCTACAGTACTGTATACTGTGGTTTAAAATCTCCTGTTTCACAACACTAAGGAGTCATTCTACTACAATTATATTGTATTTGATTAAATCCCTTGTTATAACTAAATAGGTTATTATTGGAAAGGGTACTTTTCAGAAACATTGAATGGAAAAAAATATCTTGTTTTAACATTCAAAGAGTAATTGTGCTGCTAATTCTTATGTATTTGTTAAAGTAGGTACAAGAAACTCTTGCAGTGGTGTTTTTTTTTGATATAGTAAATGGTATAAGAACAAGGTATACCGGCAGATGATTACAACAGAGGCAGATGGCTCACAAAACCAATTAGTGGTTTCTAGGGGCCATGGGCATGTCACAGATTTACTATAGCCCGGTGAGTGCTCTGGCTACCCTAGTATAGCAAACAGTTATTTTTGCATTTAAACTTCTGTAAAATATACAAGGGAACAACAGCTTCACAGGCAGCAAAAGGGGCGTGGGAACCATCGCTGCCACTATTCTGTGTGGATTTTGTAGACAGACACAGAATGTTGGCACGCAGTTGAAGCCTGGAGTAAGCACCAGTGACTTTTATGGTAGATCGATCTTGTAGAAAATGGTTACCCCAGCTACATTTCGTTGTCATACGTCAGCTTGAATTGCATGTCCTTCTTGAGTCCATTGGCCTACACGGCTTTTAACTTAATGACCTTAAGAGCGACCTTTTCTGTAAAGTTTGCCAAAAGAGCCGCATAATTTCTTCACCTGGAGCCTCTAGAGACATGAACATCAAATCTCGGCTGACACCTCAGTGCAGTACTGAGGGGAGTGCTGCAATGCCGGAGGTGCCATCTTTTAGATGGGAAGTTAAACCCAGGCCCCGTCTGCCCTCTCAGGTGGACGTGATGGATCCCATGGCACTTTTCAAAGAAGAGCAGGGGAGTTCTCCCCTGTGTCCTGGCCAATATTTATCCTTCAACTAACATCACTAAGACAGATTATCTGGTCACTTATTTAACTGCTATTTGTGGGTCCTTGCTGTGTACAAATTGGCTGCTGCGTTTCCTACCTTACAGTGACTACACTTCAAAAGTACTTATTTGGCTGTAAAGCGCTTTGGGACGTCCTGAGGTCATAGAAGGCACTATATAAATGCAAGTCTTTCTTTCTCTAGCCTTTGTAGTGCACTGAAGTTTACCTCTGGTGAAAAATACAGTTGAATATTCTGTTGAGGATTCTTGTCTTTCTGTTGAGTTTTCCAGCCATCTTCATCACTTGGATGCCCCAAGAAACTGTATGTTTTTAATTGAAGATAGTTTTCAGCCTTTTCAGTGCTGTGTCCTCAGCCACTGAACGCTTAAATCTGAAATGAAAATCAATTCTGAAAGCAGCCGATGGACTGGGCTCATTACTGTCTGGTGGCATTTCTCCATGCACACAATTTTTTATCTTTAGAACTCATGGGATGGCAAGCAAGGTGGTAATGCAGCTTTTGCTCATGCTTGGGATGGATCAGTCAAGCTTGTTCAATCCTTCTCTATGAACACAAGCTCTTTTTTTTCTCTCTCTCTTGAAACTTCTTGTGCCACTGGGTAACACCTGTTCTCAGCGCTGATGGGATTTAGCCACCAATGAGGGAGCACAGAGTACAGCAATGAGTACAGAAACAACCAAGCCTCCCAAATTCAAACCAGTATTGCCCATTGGCACGAGAAATACAAGTGGAGCTGACAATCCGATGGGGTTCAACAGACTCTGCAGCCAGCCAAGATCGAGCTGTTTTCGGATTAAAGATATTATATTTATAAAACCAGCCTGGCCAGGGATGGAGCTGATCATATCAAATAATGTATTTTCTATCTGCCTCCAATCCATTGCCAAGGCATCCTAGAAATGTGAATCATGAATGAGGGGTGACCCCATAGCTCAAAACAATTTAAGGTATTTTCATTTTGAATAATAATAACTTAGCTGTAAAGTTTTCTTTTGAAGTGGCTGTTGCAATTCAGGCTTTTTCCCAGCACTTGCTCTCCTGTTTATGGATAAATGGCAGTTTCCATAAGCAGACCAGGTTCCATATGAACCCGACCTCTACTCTATTCACAGTCATGCAGAGGTTAGCATGCTGAGGTTGATAATTAATCTCTAATAGTATGCCAGATTATGTTCATCTATCACTTCTGAAGATCATGTTCTCCTGTCACTTCTAAGAACAGGAATTAGCATAACCAGACCAATATGTATAGGCTGAAACAAACTTGGTCAAATTTTTCTACAAGTGAAATAATCATAGGCACAGCAAGGTACTACAGCTCAATACTTAAAAGCCCAGTACAATTAGAATCAGTTCACAAGTCTTTTTCAGAACAACAACAACTTGCATTGATACAGTGCCTTTAACAGAGTAAACGTTTCACAGGATTGTAATCAGACAAAATTTGACACTGAGCCATCTAAGGAGATATTAGGTCAGGTGACCAAAAGCTTGGTCAAAGAGATAGGTTAAAATGTTAACAATTCTACACTTGGCTTGAAATCACAGCTTCCTGCAGATAATCGTCCTCTCTTTCTGTAGGAATGGGTTCACACCTTGCATTGGATTTTGCTAATGTCAAGGATCATGTATGTGTCAATCCACATATAATAAATATTTCAAATTAGCTGTTATACCCATAGGTGTAAACATTAACTTACTTGGTTTCTAAACGTCAGTCTTGGCTCAGTGGTAGCATTCTTGCCTCTTCGTCAGTCGTAGGTTTTAGCTGCACTCCCATAATCTATGCAGACACTCCAATGCATTACTGAGGGAGTGCTGCACTGTTGGAGGTGCCGTCTTGCAGATGAGACATTAAACAAGGCCCCACCTACCCATTCAGGTGGACGTAAAAGTTCTCATGGCACTATTTGAAGAAAAGCTGGGGATTTCTTCCAGTGTCCTGGGGAACACCACTAAAAAACAGATTAATTGATCATTTATCTCATTGCTGTTTGTGGGATTTTGCTCTGCGCAAATTGGCTGCTGGGTTTCCTACATTACAACAGCGACTACACTTCAAAAGTACCTCGTTTGCTGTGAAGTGATTTGAGACATCCTTACATTGGCCACATCTAATTAATTTGTACAGTCAGATGATTGGTAAATTTTATAATTTTTTTTGTTAAAATTATTTTATTGGGTGGTCTGTTGTCCAGATTCTCAGCTGTAGTTATTTTGTTTTCATCACTGAAAAGCAATAAGAAATGAAGCCTGTACCAGTCATCCTGCCTCATACAAATTACACTTCTGTTCTCGTGGCTTTACCAATACTTTGGCGTATTTTTGATCGAAGAACTGACCTGAAAATAATACATTTTTTAAAAATGTATTTAAATAAATCACTACATATTTCCCTTTATGTAGTGAAATCATCAGTGCATTCTTTGATTTCGCTGCACATATTGTACAGTGGAAATCATTCCCGTAGGTCAGCATGAGTGATGTTAGCAGCACATTTTAAGAGTTAATGAAAACTCAAGCTGCTGGCTTTCAGATTGCTGGCATATTTGTCTATTTGAGGTCCTTGCTTGGATTATTTCCAAAACTATCTCTTGTCGACCTTTCCTTTCCCGACAGATTTTTTGTGTGCGTAATTCAAGTTCCAGAATTAATCACCGTGCGATATGGAAAGAATTTATTCTCGATTAAAATGCCTTCAATGTGAATTCGGTTTTGCTCTTTTGTAGAATTGGCGTTGGTTGTGTGGAGCAACTTTTTATTTAAGGGAAAAGTACGAGCAGTACGAACTGCAATTGAGTGTTTATCTTGCTGTATATTGTTGGTTTAATAATTGTCGTTTCCTCCCCCCCCCCCCAGGTATTCGTGAGATTGATGATGCTGCAGGAAGCCAGGAAACTGTGGTGAGAAACACCTCACAGTCAACCAGGTCACTGCCCGTCAACATTCCTAAGGTTTAAAGACCGATCCTTACTATTGAGAATAAATGAAGTGTACTGTTTTGGTGCATAACCTTGTTATTATCAAATTACTGTGACATTCAGATGCTATAAGAAGATTTTGCAAGCGGTTTTATTGGAAAGACAATTTTCTCATCCACCCTCACCAAAATTGCCAATTATTGAAAGGTACATTTTGTGAAATTGGCTCCAGGTTAACAGAAAATGATCTATTTATGCACCCTCTATGCATTGTTTCCTATTGACTCTCCAGTTCATTTAGTTATTTGCCTGCTGACAACTCCAGAAAACTACAGGTTCCTTTTGTTAGATGTCATTTTTTTCATATACATGTGACACTGCTAGAACAACCTCCAATATTTTTTATCCCACTGCTCTTCCCTAATGAATCAGCTATCTCAGCAAAGACCAGGGATTAAATCTGCAGTGTACAGCTTGCATCAGATCAGATCATTTAGCACTGAGATACTGAGGGAGCTGTCGCAAACCCTGAATTTACATTTCTAAATCCAGATGTCAGGAATAGTTTTATTGCTGTAAAATTTACTCTATACTAAAATAGCTTAGAATTCAAATCAACATTAAAACATTTCAAATGTTTACTTCTGCTAGCATTGTCATTCCTCCTTTCTCTTCTTATAATATTTCCTATCTTTTTAAACCTTAATACTATCATATTTATCAATAACATAAAAAAGAATAATCTAAATTATATGGTTTTTCTAAAAAAAAATGAAGTCGTTGAATATATGTTTTTCTGATCATTCTGGAGTAGGGACCCATTTCATTCAAAGTTAGCTTCTGATTGGCACCAACTTAATCCAAGCAGCGGGTTTCTAAGTGACATTGACAAAGGCATTGACCAACTCTTTGTCCCTGTGCTTGGTGGGACAGTGACTGCATCTGAGAATGACTTGTGTTGAGACTTGTGGTCAGAGTATAACTGTGTTGAGATTGAGGTGGATAGAGAATGACTTTGATGAGGTTGAGGTGGACAGAGAATGACTGTTGAGATTGAGATGGACAGAGAATGATGTGTTGAGATTGAGGTGTCAGAGTATGACTGTATTGAGATTGAGGTGGTCAGAGTATGACCGTGTTGAGATTGAGGTGGACAGAGTATGACTATTGAGATTGAGGTGGTCAGAGTATGACTGGGTTGAGATTGAGGTGGACAGAGAATGATGTGTTGAGATTGAGGTGGTCAGAGTATGACTGTATTGAGATTGAGGTGGTCAGAGTATGACTGTATTGAGATTGAGGTGGTCAGAGTATGACTGTATTGAGATTGAGGTGGTCAGAGTATGACTGTGTTGAGATTGAGGTGGACAGAGAATGATGTGTTGAGATTGAGGTGGTCAGAGTTATGACTGTGTTGAGATTGAGGTGGTCAGAGTATGACCATGTTGAGATTGAGGTGGACAGAGTATGACTGTATTGAGATTGAGGTGGTCAGAGTATGACTGTGTTGAGATTGAGGTGGTCAAAGTATGACTGGGATGAGATTGAGGTGATGATGTGGAGATGCCGGTGATGGACTGGGGTTGACAAATGTAAGGAATCTTACAACACCAGGTTATAGTCCAACTGTTTTATTTAAAAATCACAAGCTTTCGGAGGCTTTCTCCATCGTCAGGTGAGCGAGTGTGGGATTCCATGGAAGGTTACCGCATTTATATTCAGAGAACAATACCTGGTGATTACAGATAAACTTTCCAACTGCCCGTTGTCAAGGCAATCAAAGTGTTCAGACAGAGTGATGTTACCTACAGGACCACCGAATACACAAACGGCCAGAACACAAAACAGAGAGAGAGGGAGAGAAACATCCGAAAGGAAGAGAAAGACAGAGAATGACCCGTTGTGTTAAAAACAGATAACTTTTTTTCGCTGGTGGGGTTACGTGTAGCGTGACATGAACCCAAGATCCCGGTTGAGGCCGTCCTCATGGGTGCGGAACTTGGCTATCAATTTCTGTTCGACGATTTTGCGTTGTCGTGTGTCTCGAAGGCCGCCTTGGAGAACGCTTACCCGAAGATCGGTGGCTGAATGTCCTTGACTGCTGAAGTGTTCCCCGACTGGGAGGGACTTGAGATTGAGGTGGACAGAGAATGATGGGTTGAGATTGAGGTGGTCAGAGTATGACTGTGTTGAGATTGAGGTGGTCAGAGTATGACTGTATTGAGATTGAGGTGGACAGAATATGACCATGTTGAGATTGAGGTGGACAGAGAATGATGTGTTGAGATTGAGGTGGTCAGAGTATGACTGTGTTGAGATTGAGGTGGACAGAGTATGACCGTGTTGAGATTGAGGTGGACAGAATATGACCGTGTTGAGATTGAGGTGGTCAGAGTATGACCGTGTTGAGATTGAGGTGGACAGAGTATGACTTTGATGAGGTTGAGGTGGACAGAGTATGACTGTGTTGAGATTGAGGTGGACAGAGAATGACTGTGTTGAGATTGAGGTGGTCAGAGTATGACTGTATTGAGATTGAGGTGGACAGAGAATGATGTGTTGAGATCGGGATAGTTGAAGGATGACTGTATTCAGATTTGGGTGGTTGAAGGAGGACTGTGTTTAGATTGAAGTGTGTTTACAAAGTGCTAGAGACACTCATTCTCTGATGCTTTTTCCAATTTTTTCCCCTTTCCCGTCCCCCTTTTCATATGCCTGCTGGTCGCAAGGTCAGCAGCAAACCTTTTTGATATCTTGCCTAAATGGCCTTTCATCAGGCGAATGTTGGCAGGTTATTTTAAAAGGGTAAATGTCTAGCTAAACTAGATCATGTACTCAATCAATGCCCATACAGGCACATCCCAGCTGGAATCATTACAGCATGAAGGGTATATACTTCAATGCGAGCAAAGCAGATGAGCTAAGGGCACAGATAGACACATGGCAGCATGATATCATTGCTATAATGGAAACCTGGCTTAAAGAGGGGGATAATTGGCAGCTCAATATCCCTGGATATAGAGTTTTCAGGCAGGATAGAGTGGGTGATAAAAAAAAAGAAGGGGGGTAGCATTATTGGTTAAATAATTAATTACAGTTGTGAGAAGGGATGATATGCTAAATGGACCATCAATCGAGGCCATATGGGTTGAGCTAAGAAATAAAAAAGGGGCAGTCACACTACTAGGATTGTACTATAGACCCCCGAATAGCGAAAGGGAGATAGAAGAACAAATATGTAGGCAAATTTCTGAGTGCAAAAATAGAAGGACAATAATAGTAGGGGACTTCAACTACCCTAACATCAACTGGGATTCAAACAGTCTGAGGGGCACAGAGGGCGCAAAATTCTTGAACGGTGTCCAGGAGAACTTTTTTAGCCAGTACCTGACAAGAGGGGATGCAATTCTAGATTTAGTCCTGGGAAATGAAGATGGGTAAGTGGGTGAAGTGACAGTGGGTGACCATATTGGGGATAGTGACCACAATTCAGTTAGTTTTAGCATTATTATGGAAAAGGACAGAGTTAAATCAGGAGTAAACGTTTTAAATTGGGGGAAGGCAAATTTTACAGAACTAAGAGGTGATTTGGCAGAAGTGGACTGAACACAACTACTTGAGGAGAAATCAGTGGCAAGCCAGTGGGAGGCACTAAAAAGTGAAATTCTACAGGTACAATGCAGACGCATCCCCTCAAAGAAAAAGGGTGGCACTGCCAAATTTAGAGCCCCCTGGTTGTCTAGAAGTATATGGGGCAAGATAAAGCAGAAAAAGAAAGCTTATGACTGTGACAGAAAACTAAATACTGCAGAAAACCAAGAGGAGTATAGAAAGTACCGGGATGATGTAAAAAAGGAAATAAGGAAAGCAAAGTGAGGGCATGAAAAAATATTAGCTAGTAAGATTAAAGAAAACCCAAAGATGTTTTATCAGTACATTAAGAACAAGAGGATAGCTAAGGAAAAGGTGGGACCGATCAGGGATGATGAGGGTAACTTGTGTGTAGAAGCAGAGGATGTGGGTAGGGTTTTAAATGAATATTTTGTCTCCGTATTCACAAAGGAGAGGGATGATCCGGACGTAGTAGTTAAAGAGGAGAGGTGTGAAATATTGGATAAGGTAAACATAACGAGAGAGGAAGCACTAGAGGGACTGGAATCCTTGAAAGTTGATAAGTCACCAGGTCCGGATGGATTGTTTCCTAGGCCATTGAAGGAAGCCAGGGAGGAAACAGCGGATGCTCTGAGGATTATTTTCCAATCCTCACTAGATAAAGGGGAGGTACCGGAGGACTGGAAGACTGCAAATGTAGTACCATTGTTTAAAAAGGATACAAGGGAAAGGCCGAACAATTATAGGCCGGTCAGTCTTACCTCGGTGGTGGGCAAACTATTAGAATCAATACTGAGAGATAGGATAAACTGTCACTTGGAAAGGCATGGTTTAATCAGGGATAGTCAGCATAGATTTGTTCAGGGAAGGTCATGCCTTACAAGTCTGATTGAATTCTTTGAGGAAGTGACAAGGAGGATTGATGAGGGTCGTGCAGTGGATGTTGTCTACATGGATTTTAGTAAGGCATTTGACAAGGTCCCACATGGCAGACTGGTCAGAAAAGTAAAAGTCCATGGGATACAGGGAAATGTGGCGAATTGGATCCAAAATTGGCTCAGTAACAGGAAACAAAGGGTAAAAGTCGATGAATGTCTTTGCGAATGAAAATCCATTTCCAGTTGTGTGCCACAGGGCTCAGTGTTGGGTCCCTTGCTGTTTGTGGTGTCTATTGATGATTTGGACTTGAATGTAGGGGGCATGATTGGCAAATTTGCAGACGACACAAAAATTGGCCATGTAGTTGTTAGTGAAGAGGATAGCTGTAGACTCCAAGAAGATATCAATGGGTTGGTGGAGTGGGCGGAAAAGTGTGAGGTGATGCACTTAGGGAGGGCAAACAGTAAAAGGGAACACGCGATAAACAGGAATATATTGAGAGGGGGAGAGGAAGTGAGAGACCTTGGAGTGCATATGCACAGGTCCCTGAAGGTGACAGTACAGATGGATAAGATTGTGAAGAAAGCATATGGAATGCTCTCCGTTATTAGCCGAGGTATAGAATACAAAAGCAGGGATGTAATGATAGAACTGTATACAACGCTGGTAAGGCCACAGCTGGAGTACTGTGCACAGCTCTGGTCACCACATTACCAGGAAGAACGTAATTGCTCTGGAGAGAGTGCAGAGAAGATTTACAAGAATGTTGCCAGGGCTTAAAAATTGCAGCTACGAGGAGAGTTTGGATAGGCTGGGGTTGTTTTCCTTGGAACAGAGGAGGCTGAGGGGAGACTTGATTGAGGTGTACAAAATTATGAGGGGCCCAGATAGAGTAGACAGGAAGTACCTGTTTCCTCTGGCAGAGAGTTCAAGAACGAGAGGACATAGATTTAAGCCGATTGGTGGAAAGATTAAAGGAGACATGAGGAAAAACAATTTTACCCAGAGGGTGGTGGGTGTATGGAATTAGCTGCCCGAATCGGTGGTAGAGGCAGGGACCCTCAACACTTTTTAAAAAGTACCTGGACCTGCACCAAAAGTGCTGTAACCTGCAGGGCTACGGACCGGGTTGCTGAGAGGTGGGATTAGAATGGGCACCTGGTTGTTCTTCGAGCCGGAGCGGACACGATGGGCTGAATGGCCCTCTTCTGTGCTGTATCTTTTCTATGGTTCTATGATCAGGAGTGGGATCCCTGGCTATTTTCTGCACCGCTCCTCCTTAAACCAGGCTAATTATATTGCTCTAACTGCTGTAGTTGCTGAGATAATCTAGCTCAGCACAGACCAGGGATCAAACTTTCAATGCTGTGTCAGGGTGCTGCCCAGGTAATGGCCAGCCAATAGAGTTTATATGACAACATCTAAAAATGTATTGCAATAGCCATAATCTTTTGCTAGTTAGGAAATAGTCTAAAAATTAATTGGACACCATAAAAACTAGACATCCTGATCACAAGATAGTTTCTGTTAACAAAAGGTTGCCTCATCAAACTTTTTTGTTAAAAAAAAATGTGATTTCTTAATCTCTCTGTTTTCTCACCAGGTTACACACTCACTGTGGTAAGGAGGGTGGTTGGCGTGCTCTGTTAGTGAAACTCCCTCCAGTTTCCCTCTCCCCTCTAAGGTGGAGCCTGACCTTTGCGCTGTGTTTTCTCATGACAATGTGGCTGATGTGGCCCAATGCAGCGAAACGGGGGAATCAAACCTCTGCCCAGCTGTTCTGCAGGCCTGCAAGTTGGTGCTCCAATCTGCTGCCTGTTGAAAGTATTTCTAAGTGAATGTTCGATCCATATTTTAGTCCTTTGATTTGCTTACATCCTGATTTGTGTACATAAACTGATTTGGAAGCTAGATCATTGATAAATAGGACACTGCAATCAATGTTAAATTTGGGGTTTTTAATAGAACCACAATCGCACTGAATTCCTGTAAGTCCCCCTTGAGGCCTCGAAGCTGTACCTTTAGGTAATCTGCCCTTGCAGGGGTGGGGGACCCATAGGATTAACAATTACCCTATTGATAATCTGCAATATGATACCACTCTCTTCAAAGTGGTTCTAATCACAGGTTTGAGCTCTTACAGGTTAATGTAATGAAAAATATTTAAAATTAAATGGCCAAAAAACAGAACAGAATTCAGCAGATGCTGTCTATATAATACAACAAATAAACCTGACGAGCAAAGCTTGCAAGAGTTTAATTTATCATTCCATGATGACTTCTGAAGTACTATAAAAGTCCTTCCTGCTCCAAACACCGAAACCCTTAAAATATGTGCAACAGCTGACTCCATTCTGACTGTAGAGGCTCACTATTGCTTCTGAGCCAGAAGGTTGTGGGTTCAAACCCCACTCCAAAGACACATAACCTAGGCTGACACTCCAGTGCAGTACTGAGGGAGTGTTGCATTGTTGGAGGTGCTGTCTTTCAGATGAGACGTTAAACCAAAGCCCCGTCTACACCTCGGGTGAATGTAAAAAGATCCCACGACATTATTTGGAAGAAGAGCAGGGGTGTTCTCCCTGGTGTCCTGGCCAATATTCATCCCTCAACCAACACCTAAAACAGATGATCTTTTCATTTATCCCATGGCTGTTTGTGGGACCTTGCTATGCGCAAATTGGCTGCCACGTTTCCTACATTACAACAGTGACTACACTCCAAAAGTACTTCAGTGGCTGTAAAGCACTTTGGGATGTCCTGAGGTCATGAAAGGCGTTATACAACAACAACAATAAATTGTATTTATATAGTGCCTTTAACGTTGCAAAACGTCCCAAGGCGATTCACAGGAGCAATTTTCAAACAAAATTTGACACCGAGCCACATATGGATTTATTAGAACAGGTGACCAAGAGCTTGGTCAAAGATGTAGGTTTTAAGGAACATCTTAAAGGAGGAGAGAGAGCCGGAGAGGTTTAGAGAGGAAGTTCCAGAGCTTAGGGCCTAGACAACTGAAGGCATGGCCGCCAATGGAGGAGTGAAGGGAATCAGGCCAGAATTGGAGGAATGCACAGTTCTTGGAGGGTTGTAGGGCTGGAGGAGGTTACAAAGATCATGGAGGGATTTGAACACAAGGATGAGAATCTTAAAATCTAGGTGTTGTTCGACTGGGAGCCACTGTAGATCAGCGAGCACAGGGGTGATGGATGAACGGGACTTTGTGCGAGTTAAGATACAGGCAGCAGCAGAGTTTTGGATGAGCTCAAGTTTACGGAGGGTGGAAGATGTTAGGCCGGCCAGGAGAACACTGGAATAGTCGAGTCTGAAGGTAACAAAAGCATGGATGAGAGTTTCAGCAGCAGATGGGCTGAGACAGGGGCAGAGATGAGCAATATTACTGACCTGGAAGAAGGCGGTCTTTATGATGGAGAGGATATGGGGTCGGAAGCTCAGCTTAGGGTCAAATAGGACGCTGAGGTTGCGAACGGTCTGGTTCAGCCTCCGACAATGGCCAGTGAGAGGGATGGAATCAGTAGCTAGGGAACGGAGTTTGTGGCGGGGACCGAAGACAGTGGCTTCCGTCTTCCCAATGTTTAATTGGAGGAGATTTCTGCTCATCCAATACTTCATGTTGGACAAGCAGCATGACAAAAGATGCATGTGGAGGGGTCAAGAGAGCAATGGTGAAGTAGAGCTGGGTGTCATCGGCGTACATGTGGAACTTGACATTGTGTTTTCAGATGATGTCACTGAGGTGCTTTATGTAGATGAGAAGTAGTAGGTGGGGGGGGGTGCAGGATAGATCCTTGGGGGACTCCAGAGGTAACGGTGCGGGAGCAGGAAGAGAAACCATTGCAGAAGATTCTCTCGCTATGACTGGATAGATAGGAAAGGAACCAGGTGAAGGCAGTCCCATCCAGTTGGACAACCGATAAATGTAAGCCTTTCTATTTTTTTCTTTTCCCTCACATTGAGCCTTATCCTGTCCTTGCTTCATATCTCTACACCCATTCTTTGAGCAGGAGTCGCTGCTACAGTTTTGTGATTGTGCAACCAGGCCAAGTTAGAATTGCAGCGTTCAAAGCAAGTTTGCACTTTCACTTCAGGGCATTTTACAAACGGTGTAAATTTTTTTTTACAGTTTGGACAGAGGAACTTTTCACCTTTTATGAGAGTATAGTATCAAGATTCAGTCACCATTATAAACGGCAGTATTTTATTCTGTTGTATTGTCATGGAGTCACGGAACTGCTATATCAAAACAAATTGAACTGGTCTTGCTGGTATTATAAAGTTTTTACAGTAGTTAAGAAAAACAGTCATATAGAGGTCAAATTCTTTCCCTCCTGTCCCCCATCCCCCATCCATACGATGACCAGCACTTCATCCTGTATGGTTATATAGATGACACTCTTCCACATTAGATTTGAAGGTTTACCACAAGATAACCGAATGCGCCATTGCCCCTGAATGCATCGTAAGTTGCTCCCCCAAACTTATAATTGTGGGTAGGTGTATGTGCAGATCTTAGCAGCAGATCCCTAAGCTGAGGATGACAAAATTATTTACTTTATAATGTTTTTTTTAAACTACATTTACTTTTTCCATTGAAATGTTTAACCATCTGCCAAATTGTTTTTTAAACTGTGTGTGCGTGTGTGTTTCACTCTATTTATCTGACATTGAAATATCATCTGTGGAATGCAACAAGTCAGGGGTGTGATGTTCGATTGTAATGTTAGATTATTATTCTACAGTCCTGCTAAATTGCAGAGTTGGGGAGACATTTGAGAGATTTTCTTGGACCCTTCCTCTGAAGATGAGTTTGGATTAGAGACTATAGGAGATCAAATGTATATGGCCCATCGAAAGGAACAGGCTCAGTGGACTGAAAGGCCTTTTTCTGATTTCATACTTTCTTTTAGTTTTCATTTACTGGCGTCCTTGTGACGTTATTGACTTATTTGTTAATCCTTTTTGGTTTGTTTCTTAATTTCACTTAGGTTATCGTGAATTCGCAAAAGAAAACTTCTGTAGAATTTCAAGCAGGTACCGAAGGTAATCCATTTTCTTCAACATATGATTAGCAAATGCTGTTAAACATTCCTGTGGATTTGGGGCTAGTGAAGCAAATGAGCTGAATTCTTCTGTCTTCTAAATTGTTAGCCCAAGAATTTGTTTCTAACTTCAGTGATGCTTCACAATTAACTTATCCTCAAACCCCTTTCCCCCACCCTCGCCTCCAAGAATTAAGTGTGTGGAGCTCATGGATTTCTTCCAACTCAAAGATTGAGGTCCTCCCTGCATTTGTTTCTGCCTTGACCTCCACTTCCTCTTCCCTGCTCCTCACCTGCTTCTCAATCTTCCACACACTCTAGCTTGAATCCAGTATTATTCTGGAGTTTTCCTCTCATCTTCTCTTCTCCTCCCATCCCACCCCCTCGTCTCTTCCACGAGACCTACTTCCTGCTCCCTCGGTCCTCTCCCCTATCAACTTCTGACCACTCAGCTGCCACTCCTGGTTCCCATACTTGCTGACATTGCTGTTGGTTCCCTTGGCTCAGGCACCATCCTTCTCCCTTTCAAAATTGCCATTATCACCCCCTTCCTCAAAAATAATACCTGCTACGGACTCATCCATCCTCTCCAAGTACCACCGCATCTCGAACTTCCTTTTCCTCTCTAAGGTCCCCAGATGTATCGTTGCCATCCAGCTCTACCCACCTCGCTCAAAACTCCCACTTTGAGCCCCTACAGCTTTGCTCACAGCACCGAAACTGCCCTGGCCAATGTCACGAATGATATCCTCTGTGATTGTGATACGTTATGTCTCCATGTCCTCCTGATCTTCTGCAGCATTAGATATGGTTGATTGAGCCATTCTCCTTCATCACCAATCCTCAATTATCCAGCTGTGTTGGACTTTCCACACTACGTTCCACCACTACTTGCCTGAACACGGCCACCATATCTCCTTTGGATACGGCTTCCCTTCTTGCTCCTGCATGGTCATCTCCAGAGTCAACAACAAATTGCATTTATATAGCGCCTTTAACGTAGTAAAACATCCCAAGGTGCTTCATAGCAGCATTAGCAGACAGAATTTGACACTGAGCCACATACGGGTTATTAGGACAGGTGGTCAAAGAGGTAGGTTTTAAGGAGCGACTTAAAGGAGGATAGAGAGGCAGAGAGGTTTAGGGAGGGAATTCCAGAGCTTGGGGCCTAGGCAGCTGAAGGCACGGCCACCATTGGTGGAGCGATGAAAATCGGGGATGCTCAAGAGGCCAGAATTGGAGGTGTGCAGAGATCTCGGAGGGTTGTAGGGCTCGAGGATGCTGCAGAGATAGGGAGGGGCGAGGCCATGGAGGGACTTGAACACAAGGATGAGAATATTAAAATCATGTTTATGTAATTCAATGAGGCGTTGCCTGACCAGGAGCCAGTGTAGGTCAGTGAGCACAGGGGTAAAGGGATCACCCATGGATCTGTCGTTACTCCCCTTCTCTTCATCATCTGCGCATTGCTCCTTGATGACATCATCCACAGGCATGGAGTCAGCTCCCACAAACATGCTGATGATGCCAGCTCTATCCCTCCACCATTGCCTGAACTTCATACCCTACATCCTGTCAATCATCAAAAACACTTGCTTTCACCTCAGCCCCATCATTTTTGTGATTTCTAGACTCGATTCCACCATTGTCCCCCCTTGCTGGTCTCCCATGCTCCACCTTCCATAAACTTCAGCTTGTCCAAAAGTCAGCTGCCTCTATCCTGCCCTGCATTATTTCCCATTCACTCATCACCCCCATGCTCGCAGACTTAGATTGGCATCTTGTCTCCCCCAACACTTTGAAGGTGAGGATTGTAAACTGATTTTCAAATCTCTCCTTGGCCTCAGCCCATCTTATCTCTGAAATCTCCTCCAGCTATGTATCTTCCTCCCACAACCTTCGGTTCTCCAAACCTGGTCTTCTGTGCATCTCACCCTCTTTTGCTCCAGCATTAATGCAAGAGCTTTCAGGTGCCTTAGCCCTGCTCTCTGGAAATCCTTCCCTCCTCAGCCTCTGCAATTCTCTCTCCATCTCTGAGAAATCAAAGACTCATCTTTTTGACCAAGTTTTCAGTCACATTTCTTAACCTTCCCTCCATGGCTCAACCCCCGTCATTTATCTGTTAATTTGGTCTCTTGCTTTTTGGAACATTTTCTACATTAAAGGTGCTCAGAAAATGGAAGCTGTAGTTATTTGCTACTTAAGGTGCTTTAAGTGATGATACAAGGTAACAGTTTGAGACACTGTCAGTTTGTATTATGTCTGCAGATGTGAGTCCATGAACCTAGAATGTTTTGTTAAAATCGCAATAAGATGGTTTATTGTGTTACAATTACATTGAACAGCACCAGGAAGTAAATATCGCATCTTAAACTTTTAATTTCCTTCCATTTAGTTAGATCTGAATGATAAAAAGACAAGAAACTGCAGTTCCAGAATATTGCTATATCGCTCCTTTTCTGGAATCAAACTAGTGTTTTTTCTGTAATTGTCTTAAATATCACATTGACTTGACTTTTTCCCCCCAAATAAATTACTATAGTATAACTTGCATATGTTAAACTTACACACAGTGAAATGTGTGATGTAATTAATTTCAATGGAATGTTATTCCCAGTGTAAAGAGAATACACCTCAGCAACTTATTGATGATATTTATTCAGCAGAGAGATGAAGCTGAATAATATGTGGGGGATAAAGTCACACGCACCCCTAATGCCTCTTCGATTTTATTTCATAGAATCAGAAACAAAAATCGATAATAGTTTTTTTTAAGTGTGAGAAAATAAAACGGTGGTAAAAATCAAGCAGAGAGTGAAGAAATGTGGCATTTGGCCCATGAAAATTATATTTCATGGATTGAGCAAAACGGGTCAAGATACAAACACGGGATAACATACATAGGAGTGCATTACAATGCAGTAATGTGGCGATAGATTTAGATAACGTAAATCATAGGAAATAAGTTAGGATCATTGAAAACTGAATGGAAAGAGGGGTAAATATCTTGGGACAGACTCCCAAATGTATATGTGAAATTAAAGTATACAGGTATTTAGAAATCACAGGAAGAAATTACAAATGTAACTAGCTGACTCAAAATATTGTGACCTGAGGTTTATTCGTGAGGAATTCGTACTTGGATGCAATATGTAGGTTAATACATAGGCAGAAGTGCTTTGCAGGTGATAATGCACTACAAGGTGTTCAAAATTTTGATGGGTTTTGATAGAAGAAATAAAGATAAACTATTTCTACTGGCAGGAGGGTCGGTAACCAGAGGACACAGAATTAAGATAATTGGCAAAAGAACCAGAGGTCAGACAAGGAGAAATCATTTTATGCAGTGAGTTGTTATGATCTGGAATGCACTGCCTGAAAGGTTCAAAAGGGAATTGGATATATACTTGAAAAGGAAAAATTTGCACGGCTATTGTAATAAATTGAATAGCCAGGTGGTAAAGGATAGAATACTAGAGCCTGATCTTCAGTTGCTTCCAAGCCTTTATTCACAGCGATCCACATTACCCACTCCACACCCTAGAGAAGCTCTCATATAAATGGATACAAGAGTCCCCAATTGATACGCACCACCTGAATACAATTAACACTAATTGATATAAATCATATGGATACAATTAACAGGGAAAAAGCAAGGGATTGGGTCTAATTGGATAGCTCTTTCAAAGTACCGGCACAGACATGACGGGCCGAATAGCCACCTTCTGTGCTGTATGAGTCTATAAGGTTCAGTGATGTTCTGAACAAAATGTGTTCTTGCCAGGTAACGCATTCATCCTGCGCTGTCCTAAAATCTGTGTGTTTAGAGTTTTCGAGGCTGGTCTCTTCCAGATTCGGTAATTTTTTTTTAGCTGGCAGCAGGTGTCATGGGGGTAGTGAGGGACAGCAGGCTGTTGCAGTGTTGATGGCATTATTTGAACGAAACGTGATTATACCACATGATGGCAACTGCAGTGTTATCTGGTTTTATCAAGTGCATCTCAACGCAGGATTAAGATAGCATGAGTACAACATAATGACATTTCAAGAGCACTGATCTTTCAGAATCTTAGAACAGTTCCATAAATTATTTCCGTATTAATCCATTTGTCAGATAGCTTTATTGATGGGCCTGAATGTGTGTGAAATTGTTTCTAAATATGGTGCTGCTATATCACTTTTGAGTCAACAGGTTACGGGTTCAAGCCCCACGATAGGACTTGAGTAAATATTCTATAGGCTAACACTTCAGTGCAGTACTGAGGGAGTGATACACTGTCGGAGGTGCCATCTTTTAGGTGAGACATTAAACCGAGGCCCAATCTGCCTATTCAGTACAGCAAGGTCCCATAAATAGCAATGTGATATTGGCCAACTAATCTGTTTTATTGATGTTGGTTGAGGGATAAATATTAGGTACTGAAGTGGATTGTCAGCATGGATTATGTGCTAAGTCTCTGGAGTGGGACTTGAACCCATGACCTTCTGACTCAGAGTGTTACCACTGAGCCAAGCCTGACACCTAGAAGAGCAAAGTGTTCTTCCAAATGTCCTGGCCAGCATAACTCCCTCAACTCACAGCACCAATTACAGATTTATATGGTCATTCTTTCATATGCTGTTGTGGGATTTTGCTGTGTGCAAATTGGCTGTTGTATTTGCCTGCAAAACAACGGTGATCACATATCAAAAGTAATTCATTGGCTGTAGCAATGCTTGGGACATGCTGAGGATGTAATAAGAGGCTGTATATAAAGACATTTTTTTTTCTTTACTTTCTTTATTGGCCACAGTTTGCAACAGAACTAATAAAGCTTTGCCAGTTTATTTATTTGATAGAAAAGGAATAGCACAGCACCATCTGCCATATCTCCAAGCAAGGACGATTTGGGTTTGAAGAGCGGGAATGTGTAAGTGCATGAGAATTTTTTAAAAAAATTTTGGTTGTTTGCCTAGTATGGCATTGAGCCATAGAGACCAGCAAGGTCACCGGATTCCTGGTCTGTGCTGATCTCAGCCGGGGCAGAAGTAGAAATGATGCAGTAGGCCTCAGCACCTCATGCGATAAGGGGTCAGCTCTGAAGCCCCAAGGCCTCCCCACCCCAACGAAGTTGGATAACCTGCTGATACTCACTTTTTAAAGGAAGCTCGTAAAGAAAGGTCACTTGGGCAAGATACTGGAGGAACTGTGGGCCAGTATTAATCCATGCCCTCTGGGAAAAAAAAGAAAAGAAAATGGGAGGTTCAAATCACAGAAACCGCCTGCGTTGATTTTGCTAATTTTTAAGATTTTTGATTGTGTGTGTATTGGTAGGGTTGGCAGCTGCACGTACTGTGATCAATTTGGTGGGACTGCGATGCCTGAAATTGATGCAGTGTTTGATGGGATTCACTAGAGCTGAAAGGCTAAGGTTAAATAGGACCGAGCTGTGTCTTGTTTGAAGGAAGGGAGGAACAGGTCAGCTTAGGCTAAGGCTGAGTGGTTTGGGACCTGGTTGCATGGTTGCGCCCTGAGACCAGGAAGATCCATATTGGGTTAGGATTAAATCTTCTGTGGAAATTCAAATTCATTGGACCCCTGCACAGTTCGAACTAGCGGATATATTTCCCTGGGTATTTGATTCCTTCCAAACTGCTGATTTAGATGCCATGCACTTTATTAGTACAGTTAGCTGCAAAGCTCATATTTCTGCTCCAAGTTGGTGATGTCAAATGTGAATAAAGTAAGCATACGTGGCTAGACAAATTAAGATGTGTGAAGTATAAGCATGTGAAGAGAATTTTAAAAAGGTTTTAAATAACAATTGCACAACCACAAAGAAGGGAACACAAAATAACTTCAGCACCTTATACATCTAGTGCCTCAGACGTCACCAAAGTCGCGGGTCAGACACTAAACGGAATTGGGAGAAGCTTAGGGAATGTGAAAAAAGGCATGATCGAGAGAAGCTTGGAAGCTGGCGGGGGGTGGGGGGGGGTAGAAAATTGGAGGGGTGTAGGGGGCTTCTGAAGTTGGGGAGGGAAAGGTGGTAAATTGGAAGGATTAAGAAAGGCTGTGATAATTAACAGCTCTACCATGTATGGTGGGTCAGAAAGAAGGGGGCAAGTGGGAGCAGTCCAGATTCAGAATTATGGAGGGTTTGATGGGATACAGGACAAAATGTTGCAGAGAAAGGTAAGGATTTGTAAACGAGGGTGAGAATTTTGAAGTCACTGTGTTCGGGGATAAGGAGCCGTTGGAGGTGAGCAAGGACTGGGTGATGGGTGAGCAGGACTTGGGCTAGAATAGGATTCCAGTTGATGGAGCCCTGGATTGAGAAGGCAGGTTGTTTCTATGAGTTCAGACAAAATGAAATGATCAGACTGTCGATTTCATAATTCTTATTCATTGCTTACTGACATTTGTACAATGACGGCAATGTGAATGTCTTCTCCCGATTTTGGGTAGAGCAGCCTAGCAAAGTAGGGAAGGAAGTCACCGTGTTACGTTGGCTAGGACTTCGCATAGAAAACAGCACCCTTCACATCCAGTTTCATTTGAAGTGTTGTATGCAAAAAATGTAAAAAACTGCGTCGAAGGTTGGAACATGGGATGCCCGCTCGTTCCAACAATCTCCTTGCACCCAGATCCCAAGTTTTGATTTGCTGCTGTGGGAAGACGCTGAGCAGAGACCACTCCAAGGGGAGGGAGGGAATCACCCGGGTGTGCGTGACCCCTTTCTCAAAGTCTGGATTCAGAGCGGTGGTACAGTATTCCGCAAGTGCAAGCTGATCCTTTCTTGCTGTGGCTATTCTCCATGGCCTTGCTCACGTGCAAGTGTTGATCTGTTTTAAAAGCTGTGGTTATTTCCGGGTTTTGTCTCCCTCTTTACCCCTGTGAACTATTTGAATCTCAGGATACTTAGTGTTATTGTCACATGGTATTGATTGGGCCACCTGGCACTTCTCCACAAACTTATTGGTCCTTATCCAATCACATTGTTAAAAATCATAATGGAGGGGAAATTCAATTTCTCTTAATATCGATTTTCATATCCACATAACCTTCAATTTGAGTATCATGGGTACACAGAAAGTCAGTCCTCTGATTAGATCAAAGGTCACGCTTGCATCATCCCACTTGCTGTTTGTGCACACATTAACACTTTGAAATAAAATGCAAGTAATTTAATTTATAACCTAGTGAATTGTTTGTTTATATAAATGGTTATTTTATGCTTCATACTTTTACAATAAAAATGACTTCTCATCGTTCCTTTCCGCACAAACGAGACCCCAGATACAATGCTAGCAATGCCCACGGGGAAGGTGGCCTTTTTACTGTTGCTAGTCTCAGTGTGGTCTAGTAAGTTTACATATCTGGATGAGTTACAATGTGTAGAAGGTCATGTACATCAGGTGGATACATATAGACAGTTCATGTCTATCTCCTCAACAGTACATAATGCCATCCTATGGTGCGATTGACCCCTTTTTATAGCCAGTATAGAAATTCATTTTTAACTGTTTTCGTTCTTCACCCCTTAATGTCTCTCCAAACCATAGACTCAGCAGGTAAGCAATCTGATTTCAAACCCTGACCCTCTAACTGGTTGTTCACACTTGGTCACACTTCCTTTGGTTTCAATCTCCCTGTGGGGAACCTTCCTGGCCTTCAACTCAGCATCTTCTGATGAACTAGCTATGATTGGGAGCTTGGTGTGTGTGGGAAATTGGAGGCACTAGCTCATGTTCCAGCATAGCATAGTGCACAGCATGTTAGTGTGCCAACATGCAGCTTCACTGTACTGTTTATCTCTCTCATTCTTTCTATCTGCTGTCTGCATCGATTGCAATCATACGGGTACTATAAGTGTGGGAACAGTAATATTTTTTGAAGAACCATGTCCATTCTTGGCCTGTGGGCATGAAAGTAAACTTGAATTTCAGCTGGTAGATCAAAGTGCTGGGCTGTTGACTGTTGGGTCGTGCTTCGTGCCCATAATTCCCCTAAATATAATTCCGGCATTACAACAGTGACTACACTTCAAAAGCGTTTCATTGGCTGTAAAGCGCTTTATGACGTGCTGAGGTTGTGAAAGGTGTTATATTAATGCAAGTCTTTTTTCTTTTGTCTTTTTTCTTTTCTTTGGTCTTTTTTCTTTTTTTCTTTCTTTCCTTTTCTTCCTTTTTTTTTTCTTCTCACCATGTTACAGATCTTGATGGTGCTCATCAGGGAAGCATAATGTAGAGATGAAGAACGTGTTCAATCATTTTTTTCTTTTTTAAAAGAACGACAAATATAAAACACAAAAACACACAAATCAGTATTTATTGTATTCATAGCAAGATCTGCAAAACAAACCAGAAGCAATATCTATGCTCATCACTAGGTACATCTTTCCATAATGCAGACAGGGAGAGGAAATGAGTTGGCATGGTTCACTCACCACTCCCATTTTCAGAACACCTTCGATAAGGTCCCACACAGGAGGTTGGTGAACAAAGTAGAGCACATGGAATTGGGGGTAATATACTGGCATGGATTGAGAATTGGTTAACAGACAGAAAACAGAGAGTAGGAATAAACGAGTCCTTTTCAGGTTGGCAGACTGTGACTAGTGGGGTACCATAGGGATCACAATCTATATCAATGATTTGGATGAGGAGACCAAAGGTAATATTTCCAAGTTTGCTGATGACACAAAACTAGGTGGGAATGTGAGTTGTGAGGAGGATGCAAAGTGGCTTCAAGGGAATATAGACAGGCTAAGTGAGAGGGCAAGAACATGGCAGATGGAATATAATGTGGAAAAATGTAAAGTTATCCACTTTGATAGGAAAAACAGAAATGCAGAGTATTTTTTAAATGGTGAGAGAATTGCGGTAAGAATGGAGAGCGTTCATGATTACATGTGGAGATTAAACTCCAAAGAAGAAGAATTCTGTACCTATGATAAGTGATTTACCTTTCCCCAGTGCTAATAGCCCTCGTGTATATATATAAAAAATCACCAATAAAAAGATGGGGTGGGGGGGAGGAAAGGAAAGAAAAGCACTTGATAGACACTCAGTGTAGTATTTTATAGCACTCACCGACAGGTACGGGAGTTTATAACCTTATGATTAAATTTAGAGAGGTTGGGTAATGCACACTGCTCTTGAAATTGCTTTATTTTGTGGTTATGTTGAAAAGTGGATAAACCCAGTGGCATACTAATGATGCTCATGATGAAGGCAAAGGTATTTGGGATTTATCACTTAATAGGCAGTGCTGTGCTCATCTCTACTTCAAAAATAAGCTGATATCTGTCACACTTTGAGGCAACTGTGTGAATTGACGGTGAACTCTTAATATGGTAGGTATAATTTTATTTTTTTTTGATTTTCAGGTAGGTCTGTATGAGTCATCAGTTAGCAGTCCAACAGTTTTACAATACATCGAGTTACATTGAAACTACAGCACAGAAACAGGCTTCGCTACTTTTAAGTGATTTGTGCATCTGTACCCCTAGATCCCTTTGCTCCACTATCCAGTTTAAACTCTTATTATCCAAGCAGTATGTGGTCTCCTTATTCTTCCTACCAAAATGCACCACCTCACACTCATCTATATTTAAATTCATTTGCCAATTACATGCTCATTCTGCAAGTTTATTAATGTCCTCTTGCATTTTGACGCATTCTTCCTTTGTATTAACTATAACCCCTCAATTTGGTGTCATCCGCAGATTTTGAAATTGTACTTCCGATTCCCGAATCCAAATCTTTAATATAAATTAATATAAACAGGGTATGGGACTAGTTGGATAGCACTTTCAAAGAGCCGGCACAGGCAAGATGGGCTGAATGGCCTCCTCCTGTGCTGTGCCATCCAATGATATATTAAAACTGGCTGGAGTAGCTGATTGTTATTTGGATTATGTGCTGTTTTATAATGACAGCAGCTTTATACCATGCAACACCTAATGTGTTATTCTACTCAGTTCTAGCTGTGTCCCTTTGGAGCCACAAAGTCAAATTGTAATGTAAACTGGTTCAGTTCGGTCAGAGTTTGGTTAGGGAAGTTTGTAGAATGAATGGCCTAGATATTAACCCACCCATGACGAGGGGGGGAGGGGGCGGTGGGGTGAAAAAGTGAAATGCGCAGAACGCAACCCCAACCCGCTGTGCCACGTGCCCATGCCCGCCACCATTTTTACGGCGGTGGATATCGGGGTGCCTGAGTGTCCCGCCATGATGGGGGGGGCACTTCATTAATGTATTTCACTCGGGCTCGCACGGTGCAATTGGGAGCCCGATTTGAAGTTAACTGCTGCTGCACGGGTTTCCCAGGGCACAGGAAACTCAGCAGTGAAATGGAGGTGGGAGCTGCAGGCTCCCCAGGGTAAGTGGCAGTTTCAGCACTCCCTGGGGGCCAGAAGGAGCAGGAGTGCTCCCCTTAGGCCCCTCAAGGAAGCCTTCGGCTTTCCCCCCAGCCCCAATCTGAAGTCATCCCCAGCCCCGATTGGCAGGAACCGTCCCCAATGGTCCCCGGCTGCGGCCTCCTGCTGCTGGTGTTCCCTCCCTGCCTGTCTGTTTGGCTGGCTGCCGGGTGGGAGACAGAACTACAAAACGTTAATGAGGTCCTGAAGTGCCTTTGGAAGTTTGATTACGTTAAAGGCGCCATATAATGCAAGTTGTTGTTGTTGCTGCTGCCGTTAAGTTGGGCAGGATCTCCGCGTCCCCGGCCGTGCCGGGTTTTTTGGCCTCCCCCGCACCCTCCCTCCTCCCCATGAATATCGGGGCCAATGTGTTTGCATTTTCAGGCTACAGGCTGCAAGTGCAGGTCAGAAACATTTTAATATATTAGGTCCCTGGTGGTGGTGGTCATGATAATGGATTGATTAATTTGGATTATGTGCTGTTTTGTACGGGCGGGAGTGTTATACCAAGTATTCCGCTGAGGTCAAAGTGTGTCCCTAAGGCCTCAGAGTTGGATTGTTGTTCTGTAAGCACAGCTAAAAAGTAACAGAGTTCAATTATTTGATCAAGGAATTCTGAGACTGAAATGAGTTTGTCATCTCCAGCCTGCAGCTCAAAAGGACTTAACTTATTTTCCATTGTGGCAGAATGAAATGCTTGGGTTATTGTTCTGTCTTTTTAAAAGTGTGATTTGAGATGACTGTGATGTGACGGTCAGCAGTACAGACCAGCAAAGTTTCAGATCCGATACCTGTGCTGAGTTCACCAATCCCTGCGTGGAGTACTGGAATGTCCCGTTGAAGTTGTGGGTGCTAGTGTTTTGTTGGGGTAGATCGGTAGCCTCGTTATGGTACTGGGCTAGCAACCCAGAGGTCGTTAGTTCAAATCCTACCACGGCAAGTTATGAAATTAAATTGAATCAATCTGTTCATTTGTGGGCTGACATCAGGAAAAATGATCATGCAAACAGCCAAATGGTTTTGAAAATCCAACTGGTCCCCTAATATCCTTCAGGGAAGGGACCTGGCACAGTCCAGCCTACATGTGAATCCAGTCCACTATGATGTGATTGACTCTTGATGCCCTCAGTGAAACTAGGGATGGGGAATAAATACTGCTTCTCTCGTGTTACCGACATTCCAAGATTTTAAAAAAGTATAGGAGAATTGCTTTGTAACCTACATTGATCATTAAGCTTTGACAAAATAGGGAGATTTTCTTTTAATTCATACAGTTCTGAAATAGCTAGACCTACAATGCCAGTGTCCTGATTTATCAAAATATAATATGAAGTTTGGAATTGAGTTCACTGGAACCGGGCCAAATTGATTAATTTGGAAATTAGTCAGGATACAGGGTTTTCTTCTAGGTGCTGATTTAAATTGCAAATGGTCGAGGCATTAACAGCTACTCAGAAACCAGCTTTTAGTATTGTGTGAAACAGTCCCTCCTATTGTGTCATCAGTCATGAATGATTTAAGTTCTCTGACTTCAGAGGCCTTGGAGTTGTTTGAAGCACTGGAGAATTCTCCCATAGTCTTTAGGTCTGGTAAGGAATCTGAATTCCATGGATGAACTGAGATCTGCATCATCCATTTACATCACATCTGGAAGGTCTGCTAAGAGATGAACCAAAACTTCTAATCCAAAAATCTTGCCACTTATCGGACTCTGTAAGGAATGCATTTTGAATCTTTATCGGCTAATTCCAATGCTATTGTTTAAGTATTCTGCTGATTTTGTATCTTGCTGTTTCACTTGGCTTCTGTGTGTTGATTAGCCTGTAAATAATCTGACCAAGCAGTTTTAGCATATGCACACATTGGTCTGTTGATATGACAATTTCCACCTTCAGGAGCGACAAGAGGATGTGTTGGCATCCCATGTAATCTCCAGTGAGTTATATATCACAATTAGGGGTTAGTTGTTAATCCATGGCCCTTAATAAGGGCACAGGTTTGGGAATATGGGACACTCTGCTTATGGGAAGTGCCTTTATGCCTTGAACAAACACAGAAGTGTTAGAGAAATGCTCAAACTGTAACAAGTCCTCGTTCAGATGTAACAATTATGCATAATGGCTCCGAAATCTACTGTGTTTATTGAGTTGTTTCACTAAGCTAAGCAGTGTGGGTAATGCTGCCTCCATTAATATAGAATTGACTCTTGGCGTTTTGAGGCAGTAGACGTAATGAGGATGGGACTCCAGAGCATTTGAGAACAGGACCAAGCCTGTCTTAGTGTTCTAAAAGGCCAAACTGCAGGGATAGAAGGAATACATTGCCAGAAACTAAATGACAAAGAAATTAAGAGGCAGAAGAACCAAACGGCAGCAGAGAAACTCCTTAACAAGAAATATGAAGAGGGCTCAAGGCCAGATTAACACCAAACAATAAGAAATAATGTTAAAACACATTTAAAGAATGATGTGGAGATGCCGGTGATGGACTGGGGTTGACAATTGTAAACAATTTTACAACACCAAGTTATAGTCCAGCAATTTTATTTTAAATTCACAAGCTTTCGGAGGCTACCTCCTTCGTCAGGTGAACGATGTGAAACATCGTTCACCTGACGAAGGAGGTAGCCCTCTTCATATTTCTTGTTAAGGAGTTTCACATCGTTCACCTGACGAAGGAGGTAGCCTCCGAAAGCTTGTGAATTTAAAATAAAATTGCTGGACTATAACTTGGTGTTGTAAAATTGTTTACATTTAAAGAAGGTAGAAGAGGAAATGGAATGAAAGAGAGCTATAGTGAATAATGAGCAATCAGATAAATTGAATGAGAGAGACATACAGACCGAAAAACAAGTAAAAAGAAATAAAGCAAGGAAAAGATAACAAGAAAGGTTTAGAACAAGAACAATTAAATTAAGTTAGGAAGGCTGCATCTTATTCCCGGAATGCAGAGCTGTTAACCGGGCAGCTGAGTCAAGTGTAGCTGGGACTGGCATCGCAGATTTCTGGACAGTCTTGATTTTAATTATTTTTTGATGTTTTTTTCTTGGCTACATCTTTGGCTCCTTTAAAAGTGCCGAGGTCTGTGCGTTCCCCACCCAGAGTCAGGCTTTCTTCAATTTTAGCTTGAGGCGGGCAAGGGAGACCCACACATCTTGGACAAGAACAAGGAAACACTGTCCAACCCTGTTTTTGACAGAATACATACCAGAGGGTTCATGTACGAGTTGTTGTGTGCTTACGTAATGTGGAGACTGGTGTGGCACCTAGTCATTCTCCTTTTTAAAAAAAAAATGTTGAAAAGAAATGATTTGTTTAATTTTCAGCAGCCAGGTTCTTTTTTCAGACTAAGTCTGTATTGCTTTGAATTCAAAAGGAATTTACGAGGATAAAGGTATGCAGTGGCTTTCTGCTTGAGCTGCCAATTCACCCCTTGGACTTCCAGAGAAGTATCGAGATTTCTAAGAAGCCGAGGCTGGAACGCCAGATATTGGCTCTCGATCTTGAGAATTGCAGCTTTAATCAGGAGGCTTAATCATCCCAAGACAATACTAAAAAAAAACAAATATTTAGAAGTAGAGAAAATATAGAAGTATATTTGGTTGTAGTGCTTTCCTCTGGAGCATGTCTTTTAAAGGGTTACGTCAGATAATGATTGTGAAATGCAAATTTCAGCCCTTGTTGTACTAACTGCATGGAGTTCCAGATTATTTAGCAGGATAAGGGTCAATTAGCCCAATGTTAGTAGACGTTTAATTAATACATACAAGTGCAGAGGTCACTATACATGTAGCAACAAACAACTCCCAATGAAAAATAAGATAAACATTTTATATTGCCCAATGCTTATAATAGCCTGTTCACCATGGAAGTCAAGAGTTTTAGTGCTTTTAAAATAGGACTCAGATGGAAGTCCTAATTCTCATATTAGGGAAGGGTATATTTGCCCCAATGGCCCAGTGGGTAATTGCATCATTCATTGTAATCCTGAGCCAACCTAAACAGGAACGTGCCGTGTTTGACACCTCAATAGTGATGTAAGGGCTGCTGAGGTTTGGGTGTATGAAAAATCAGCACTCTGTCCTTTCATCTCTAGGACTTTGGTTTAAAAGCAGTGCAGACTAAAGGCATGAAGGTCTTCTCTTTGTCTGCTTGCTGTAAGACGCTATGTGAATGAGTTTGAGCAGTCTTCGCACTTTGACGGAGTACATTCTCTTCTGTTTCAAATTAGATCTTTATATATTGGGAAAAGCGAATGATTTTTCTGAACTGTTTAATGTTAAAATAAAGGTTGCCTCCCCTCTTAAAGCCACCAGCTGAAAACTGAGTCAAGTTATCCACGGGAGGTAGGCCAGCTTGTTTAATCTGGTAATGAATCAGTTATGGGAAGCTATATTAGTATGAATGGGTAAGTGTTTGTCCTGTCAGTATCAGCATTTTCTAGGTATCACTGATGCTAGGTGTCATCGCTCATTAACATGAAATGCAAGCAACTTCTACCATTTGTCTTTGTTCCATTTGATTTATGATTCTGTAGCCAGAGTCTGCCTGGTGGGTACATCTGAGCAGCAGGTCTAGTTTTCTGGAGTTTAATTCACTCGGATCAACCTTACTCCTAAGTTCAGAGACAGGTGTTTACGTACAAAAGTACCACAGAACTGATGTTATTTAGGACTCGGTAAGCAGTTGAATGTAATGGTTAGAGGTAAGTACTGAAAGTGATATTTTTCTGCTGATGTATTCTTGCTTTGTAAAAATTTAGGTTTTGCAATAAATTTGAATTCATAGTTTAGCCTGAGCTTATATGGCTTCTTGGTGTGGTGTGTTTCTATTTATCGGTCAGATCAGGAGTATAGGGTGACATCCTGTACTGTTTCTGGGGCATACCTAAACAGTATAAAGCTCTTTATTTTGCTTTGCAGCACACTTTCCTACTCAGTTCATGCACAAGGCCAAGTTTTAGTTCATAAGTACGGATATGTCTGTGGGGTTTTGAGTTGAGCATGAGTAAACAGTAGTGGAAAGTAGCCGGGATCATTGCAAACCCAATATCTAGTAGGCATTGGCCAACAACATTAAACTACAATGGTTTGGGACTAATTTGTACAAAATTGGCAGTCCTACTCGGGATAAGGATAGCTGATGTAGGACATTAAGATGTCTCGCTACAGTACTCTGGATGGTGCACAGCTAGCAATACTGCTTCTGCCCCAGTAGTGTTTGCTGATATTGGTTGCCTAAACTAGAAAATGTTCTATCCCTTGAACACCTTGATATGCATAAAATTCATTAGATAAATGGATGAGGTG
Organism: Heptranchias perlo; assembly: GCF_035084215.1. NCBI lineage: Eukaryota > Metazoa > Chordata > Chondrichthyes > Hexanchiformes > Hexanchidae > Heptranchias > Heptranchias perlo. The sequence continues at coordinate 16,895,879 of NC_090326.1, forward strand.
TCACAGGTGTTCTGCAGCCTCTGGATCCACACTTCAACATGAGTGTTGCCTTCATTGAAGGTGGGATGAAGAGAGAAGTTTGGAGAAGCAAAAAGAAGGATATAGATGAACAGTGTTCTAAGTATTATTTTGTCAAAGCCTGCCAGCTTTATCTTTCCTCTTCCTTTCCCATCCTCTTCAGAAATCCTGTGTATGCCCCGGCTGATCTTTTTTGCTGCAATTATACTGCATTTACTGCTTGAGTCCATTGAGAGAGGTTTGAGTACGCAGCACTATGTTAAGTACATGCTCGTGAAATGGGCCTCATTGGCTCAGTGAGCATTCACTTGTTTGACAGAGGCACTGATCATCAACTCCCTCCAGTCGCTGGGTCAATATCCAGCAATTCCCTACGTAACTCCATTGTGGGAGCACCATTGGCAGAAGAAATCCAGCAGTTCAAGGAGAAGGCCCACTGTCACCTTCTCTGGGCAATAATTGCCACCTTGCCAGTGTCACCCACATCCAGTAGATAAATCGCCAGGCCCAGATGAAATGTATCCTAGGCTATTAAGAGAAGCAAGGGAGGAAATAGTGGAGGCTCTGACCATCATTTTCCAATCCCCTCTGGCTATAGGCTTGGTGCCGGAAGACTGCTAACGTTATGCCATTGTTCAAAAAGGGAGAAAGGGATAGACCAAGTAATTGCAGGCCAGCCAGTCAGTCCACGCACCATCTCTACTCTGCCAGACCCTATCCAATCCACCTCTCTCCTCCTCTACAATCACAGCCGCCTGTCAGAGCTAAGAATCATAAAATCATACAGCGCCAAGGAGGCCATTTGGCCCATCGTGCCGGCTCTTTGAAAGAGTTATCCAGATAATCCTACTCCCTTGCTCTTTTCCCCATAGCCCTGCAATTTTTTTCCTTTTCAAGTATCTGCTCAATTCCATGGAGTGAATGTAAATAGCAAATGAAAAAAAATTGATTTCAGAAGGAGGACTTAAAGTGGAGGCGGGGGGGGGGGGGGCGGGGGTCGTTGGTAAGTGCTTCTGATAAGACAGAACAGTAGGCACTCTAAAATGTTTTTAATCTTTCCTTGTCAGTTTTGGTACTTGAGTTCATTCAGAAATGTTGCCTCTTTTTGTGCCCTCTCACTCCCCACACCTCTCCTCCACATTCCATTTGTCTCCTTGCCTTGCTTGTCCCTTTCACCTTCCCCAATACAACTCTGTTGCAGTAAACTCACTGTCTCGTCTGTCTCCCTTAACCAGTCTTCCCAGTTCTACTCAAACAGCTCTCTATCTCGGGGTGGTGAGGGAGGAGTGGGGGGTGGAACCCCTCCCAGCCATTAACAGGTGCACACTCAACACCAAAGCACTTGCTGACCTTAGAAGAAATCACACAAAGCATACCAGAAAATCGCTAAATCACACATCAGATGTAAAGAGCAAAAAAATAAATCAAAATGCCAGAGCTCTGTATGCACCCCTCCCCAATACAAATCCTAACCTCTCGTTAAAACACACCCTGCTATTTACCACTCATTTACTCCACTTACACTTTCATTTTGATGTGAAATCAGACTTAATGCCTGTACGGTACTGCAGCCATTCACTGCACTTTGCTTCTCCCCTCTGGTTCTTTTGCCAATTATTTTAAATCTGTGTCCTCTGGTTACCAACTCCCCTGCCGGTTTCTCCATATTTACTCTATCAAAACCTCACATAATTTTGACCACCTCTATTAAACCTCCCCTTAACCTTCTCTGTTCTAAGGAGAACAATCTCAGTTTCTCTAATCTCTCCACTTAAACATCTTTATTTTCATTTAACACAACCTTTTTTTTAAGCTCTCGCACGGTACTGCTTTCCCTCCCCCACCCCCAGGACTTCTCATGATTCACTTTCCTGCTGCTTTCGACTTGGTCACTGTAACGCAATATAGTAAGCCTGGGCTGCTCGGTTCTTATAAGCTCAACATTGTATATCCTTTTTAAATATCGAAATGGGTGCAGAAATCAGCATTTAAAGTTTCAGCTCATTTTTACCTTAAGGTCTATTTTAAAGGCACTCGCAGTTTCGAAGTGCATTGCTGCATTCAGTTTTGGGCACCGTACCTCAGGAAGGATATATTGGCCTTGGAGGGGGTGCAGCATGATGCTGGGGTTTAGATGGTTAAAATATGAGGACAGGTTGCTTAAACTTGGCTTATATTCCCTTAAGTATAGAAGATTGAGGGGTGATATGAACATGGTGTTAAATGTTAAAAGGACGTGCTAAGGTAGAGACAGAAACAATTTCCTCTGGTGGGGGAAATCAAGAACGAGGGGACATAATCTTAAAATTAGAGCCAGGCCATTCAGGAGCAAAATCAGGAAACACATTTTCACACAAAGGGCAGTGGAAATCTGGAACTCTTCCCCAAAAGGCTGTAGATACTGGGAGACAATTGGAGCTCTCAAGATGGGGATCAATAGATTTTTGTTGGGTAAGGGTAGAATCATAGAATGGTTACGGCACAGAAGGAGGCCATTCGGCCCATCGAGCCTGCGCCGGCTCGCTGCAAGAGCAATCCAGCTAGTCCCACTCCCCCGCTCTTTCCCCATAGCCCTGCAAATTTTTCTCCTTCAGGTGCCTCTCTAATTCCTTTTTGAAAACCACAATTGACCCTGCTTCCACCACACTTTCAGGCAGTGCATTCCAGATCCTAACCACTCGCTGCGTAAAAAAGCTTTTCCTCATGTCGCCTTTGGTTCTTTTGCCAATCACCTTAAACCTGTGTCCTCTGGTTCCTGGGAACATTTTCCCTCTATCTACTCTGTCTAGACCCTTCATGATTTTGAACACCTCTATCAAATCTCTCAACCTTCTCTGCTCTAAGGGGAACAAGCCCAGCTTTTCCAATCTATCCACGTAACTGAGGTCCTTCATCCCTGGAACCATTCTAGTAAATCTCTTCTGCACCCTCTCTAAGGCCTTCACATCCTTCCTAGAGTTCGGTGCCCAGGATTGGACACAATACTCCAATTGTGGCCGAGCCAGCGTTTTCTAAAGGTTCAACATAACATCCTCGCTTTTGTACTCTAAGCCTCTATTTATAAAGCCCAGGATCCTATATGCTTTCTTAACCGCTTTCTCAACCTGTCCTCCCACCTTCAATGATCTGTGTACATATACAGTACAACTCTAAAGGGGGTTCCTGGACCCCCTTTAGAGTTGTACCCTTTAGTTTATATTGCCTTTCTTCCTATCAAAATGTATCACCTCACACTTCTCAGCATTAAATTTCATCTGCCATGTGTCCGCCCATTACACCAACCTGTCTATGTCCCCTTGAAGTCTATCACTATCCTCCTCACTGTTTACTACACTTACAAGTTTTGTGTCATCTGCAAATTTTGAAATTGTGCCCTGTACACCCAAGTCATTAAAATATATCAAGAAAAGCAGTGGTCCCAGCACCAATCCCTAGGGAACACCACTGTATACCTTCCTCCAGTCTGAAAAACAGCCGTTCACCACAACCCTCTGTTTCCTGTCACTTAGCCAATTTCGTGTCCATGTTGCCGCTGTCCCGTGGGCTTCAATTTTATTGACAAGCCTATCATGCGGCACTTTATCAAACACTTTTTGAAAATCCATATACGCAACATCAACCGCATTGCCCTCGTCTACCCTCTCTGTTACCTCATCAAAAAACTCAATCAAGTTAGTCAAACACGATTTGCCTTTAACAAATCCGTGCAGGCTTTCCCTTATTAATCCACACTTGTCCAAATGACTGTTAATTTTGTCCCACATTATTGTTTCTAAAAGCTTCCCCACCACCGAGGTTAAACTGACTGGCCTGTAGTTGCTGGGTTTATCCTTACACCCTTTTTTGAACAAGGGTGGAATATTTGCAATTCTCCAGTCCTCCTGCACCACCCGTGTCTAAGGAGGATTGGAAGATTGTGGCCAGTACCTCTGCAATTTCCACCCTTACTTCCCTCATCAACCTAGGATGCATCCCATCCGGACCGAGTGACTTATCTACTTTAAATACAGCCAGGCTTTCTAGTACCTCCTCTTTATCAATTTTTATCCCATACAGTATCTCAACTACCTCCTCTTATTTTTTTATTCGTTCACGGGATGTGGGCGTCGCTGGCGAGGCCAGCATTTATTGCCCATCCCTAATTGTGGTTTTGGCTGTATCTTCTTCCTTGGTAAAGACAGATGCAAAATACTCATTTAGTATCAATGGATATGGAGCAAGAGCGGGTAAATGGAGTTGGGGTACAGATCAGCCATGATCTAATTGAATGGCAGAACAGGCCCCAGGGGCTGAATGGCCTACTCCTGTTCCTATGTTCATCCCATTGGCTTGTGCTGGGTCTGAATCCATGTCTCGGGTATAAAGACAGTGTTATTAAATAAATCATTACAGTCTTTCATCATATAACACATCCTAACCATTTGAACTTTTAGTGAGAATGTTGTTACAGGAAGAGATTTTGCTGTCACTAGTGTAAAGTAGCATCAGGATAGCCAGATATGGGTCATGATGTAGGGGGTGCTTAAATAAGGATAGATTTATTCATTTAAAAAAATCCTTTCTATGTAATGCTTCTGTCGTTATTAATTAACTTAAATTATGCTGACAATCAAAAGGAAATGGCATTTCAGATTGCTGAATGTGACTTGGTATTTTCCCTTCACCTTTGCACACAGTGACTAAATTGGTTGAACACTTCAAAATCGGATGTGAATGAATTATTTTATGAAGTATATACTCAAGTATATTTTGCTGTTGCCTGGAGTATAATTATGTCTGAACATAACCTCATTATCGGTATCAATTTGACAGCAAATTAGCGATGACCCCTTTTGCTGCATTTACAAATAGGAATTACACTAGAATATTATGATTGAAATGTTGCTCAAGCACCCTCTGGTGGAACTTAAATGCTGAGTTTCTGCTGCAGAAGTTGCACTGTTATTTGAAGAACTAGCAATGACAAAGATAGGGAAACAAACAATTTTTTAAAATGTATTCAGTGCTTTAAGTTCTGAAGTTGAGAAAGTTTTAATGCACTAAGGCTTCGTGTACAGACCCTTTGAATGAACGCATTTTGTTTTGCTACTGGCAATGGCTTGTCAAAGCTATTCGGATGTCATCTTAAAATTAGAGTGGGTCCATTTAGGAGTGAAATTAGGAAGCACTTTTTCACATAAAAGGTAGAAGAAACCTAGAACTCTCTTCCCCCAAAAGGCTGGGTCACTTTAAATAATCATGACTGAGATTGATAGATTTTTTTTAGGTAAGGGTATCGAGGTATAGGCGGGTAAATGGAGTTGAGGTACAGATCAGCCATCGAGGCGTCAAGGGGCTGAACGGCCCACTCCTGTTCCTATTGTGGTCAGTGAATTCTTTTACCTACATGCTTGAACTGAGGGTTGTCCTATTTTCTTTTTGCCCAGACCATCCAACGTTACCCAATGCTTCCTCTTCACGATCTCGTACCATTGCTTGCGGAGCGGACATCACCGCACGAGGTATCAGAGTGACATTTGCAGATGAGAAAACCCGAGAGTTCGCTGAAGTGGACACCAACTTGAAATTTCAAGATGAAGCCGAGGCCTACCACAGGATCACCTCCCGCCCACACTTCACCCCGCACCCAGGTACAGTACTGTTCTAATATCGCAAACTCCGCACCAAATTACAAGGGCAGGAAAAGGGGACAATAATCCTTCAAACAATTCGCATATTGTCCCCAAGTGCATACAGATCATTGGTCTGTTGATTGAGGTTGTTGTCATTGAGAAATACATGGCTGAAAGATGCACCACATTATATTACCATGTTGACTTGTGCATTGGTAGCTGATGGAACATCTACAAGAAAGAGCTGTGTAAAGTTCCAAGAGTAGATTAAAAGAAATGTAAAGAACTAACATGGTAATCTGTAGCATTCTTAGCCAGTGCAAGAATAATTGTACTCTTGACAGTTTTAGATAGGAACATAGGAAGCAACAGGGGTAGGCCATTCAGCCCCTCGAGTCTATTCCACCATTCAGTTAGATCATGGCTAATCTGTATCTTAACTTCATCTACCCACCTTGGTTCCATATCCCTTAATACTCTTGGCTAACAAAAATCTATCAATCTCAGCCTTGATATTTTCAATTGACCCCCAGCCTCAACAGCTTTTTGGGAGAGAGTGTTCCAGATTTTCACTACCCTTTGTGTGAAGAAATGCTTCCTGACATCACCCCTGAAGGGCCTAGCTCTAATTTTAAGGCTATGCCTCCGTGTTCTGGACTCCCCCACCAGAGGAAATAGTTTCTCTCTATCTACCCTATCAAATCCTTTAATTATCATAAACATCTCAATTAGATCACCACTTAATCTTCTATTTTCAAGGGAATACAAGCCTAGTCTATGCAACCAGTCCTCATAATTTAACCCTTTTAGCCCCGGTATCATTCTGATGAATCTACACTGCACGGCCTCCAAGGCCAATATATCCTTCCTGAGGTGCGGTGCCCAGAACTGAGTGCAGTACTCCAGATGTGGTCTAACCAGAGCTCTGTACAGCTGAAACATAACTTCCACCCCTTTTGTATTCCAGCTCTCTTGAGATAAAGGCCAACATTCCATTAGCCGTTTTAATTATTTTTTGTACCTGTCCACTAGCTTTTAGTGATTTCTGTACTTGGACCCCTAAATCTCTCTGATTATCCACAGTTCCTAGCTTCTCACCATTTAGAAAATACTCTGATCTATCAATGTCTCTTCACAACTTTCTGCTCCCATCTACACTATTTACTGTGCCACCGAACTTAGTGTCATCAGCAAACTCTATTCCTCCATTCAAGTCATTTATAAATATAATGAAAAGCTGAGTGTCCAGTACAGATCCCTGGGGGACACCACTAGTCACATCCTGACAATTTGAGTACATACCCATTAACCCTACTCTCTGTCTCCTACCTCCCAACCAAGTCCCTATCCAAGCCAATAGGTTGCCTCTTATTCCATGCTCTCTAATTTTTGTTAAGTCTCTTATGTGGAACCTTGTCGAATGCCTTCTGGAAGTCCATATAAATAACATCCAGAGTCACTTCCTTATTTATCACGTTAGTTACCTGCTCAAAAACATTCAACTGACTTTGTTAGACATGACTTACTCTTTACAAATCCACGCTGGCTCTCTCTGATCAGCTCATATTTGTCCAAATGCTCAGTCACTCTGTCCCTAGTAACAGATTCTAGATGTTGATGCAAAAGTGCTACACACTTAATCAGAGTTTAAAAATGGCAAATGTGTAGAACCTTAAAAAGACAGCAGCCAATTGATTATTTTATAAACCCTGGGATCAGTTTGAACGTAGAAGAACCATCGATATTTACAGTGCAGAAGGAGACCGTTCAGTCCATCGTGTCTGTGTCGGCTCTTTGTTAGAGAAATCCAAAACTGATCCCTATGTTCTGCGCTCTCCCCAATTTATTTTGTTCACTAAGGTGCAAAATACTAGTCTGCTTTTTTATACTTTTTTTTTGGGGGGGGGGTGGTGGTGAAGGTCACAAATGCTCCCAATTCCTATTTCATTACTGATTATAATGGAACAGAATTAATTTTGAGGTAATTCTTGGAGAAAAGGATATCTTGACAAGCTTATTAATGAATGAGTGCCACCTGCTGGATTTTGTTCGCATTGCAATGCACAAACCTTCTGCAAGTTACAATGTACTGTAGTATTTTACCCTGATTTTTTTAACTGTAGTGGTGGAAAGGTGTCACTAAGTATTTGTGTCTTTGTGCCCTCACTAGATTTCTTTCTAAGGCAGCACTCTGATTTGAGCACCATCTTGTGTGTGCCTGTGTCACCTTCCACATGTAAGCTGAGGACACCCAGCTCTACCTCTCCACTACCTCTCTTGATCCCTCCACTGCCTCTGTGTTGTACGACTACTTGTCTTGAATGAGCTGCAGTTTCCTCCAGCTAAACACTGAAGCCGTTGTCTTCAGTCTCTAATAAAAACTCCGTACCTTCGTCACCGATCCCACCCCCCTCCACAGCTACCGTCTTGGGCTGAAGCAGATTCTTCACAACCTCGGTGTTCTATTCAACCCTGAACGGCCCTGACCCCATATCCTCGCCATCACAAAGACCTCCCACCTCCACCTCCGTAATATCGCCCGTCTCCACCCCTGCCTCAGCACATCTGCCGCTGAAACCCTCATCCATTGCTTTGTCGCCTCCATACTCGACTATTCCAATGCTGTCTTGACCGGCCTCCCATCTTCCACCCTCCATAAACTTCCGATCATCCATAATCCTAAGGCTCGTACCCAATCCCACACCAAGTCCCATCCACCCATCACCCACTCAAATTTAACATTCTCATTCTAGCATTTAAATCCCTCCCTAGCCTCGTCCCTCCCTATCTCTGTAACCTCCTCCAGCCATACAATCCTCTTCCTCTCTTTACCCCCGCCCCCCCCCCCCCCCCCCCCAGAAACTCTGCATTTTGCTGACTCTGGCCCCCCCCCCCCACCCCTCCAACACCTTTGCCCCACCATTGGCGTCCATGCCTTCAGCCGCCTAGGTCCCGTACTCTAGAACTCACTTCCTAAACCCTCTGCCACTCCACCTCCCTCTCCTCCTTAAAACCCACCTCTTCGACCAAGCTTTTAGACACCCCTCCTAATATCTCCTTTGGCTCAACATCCATATTTGTCTGATTACACTTCCATGAAATACCTTGGAACACTTTTTTTTCCTCCTATGTTATAGGCTCAATTTTTCCTATGTTAAAAGCACTATGTAAATGCAAGCTGTTGTGTAAGAATAGGGGAGCAGTTTGCTTATTCAAAATAAGGAGACTTCCCATGGCTTTAATCCGTTCTTCCTTCAATTACATTTTGGGCCCTTTTCGGGACTCCTCTCTCGAAACCAGAGTCTGTTTACGGCTTGTTTTGTGATTTCTTCAAGCATCGAGATTGACTTTATGTTCGGCGTTTGCGTCCAATGTTAGAGGAGGCTTTGGAGAGCTGGGTATGCAGTGGTATTGATGCACCCACTTTTTAACAACAGCAGTCTACAAGAAAGAGTTCCTACTCTTGCTCAATTGAAGGACCTTCTCCAGCCACAGAGTGTAGTTGATGTAGCCGCAGAGTAGCTAGAAAGTACATTAAAAAATGACAGGTTCTGGGTTCTCACATTTACCTCTCTAGCACTGTTTCAGCGTCTCAATATAGAGCATTTGGCTCCCCCACTTTGCGACTGCGACGTCTGGTTTGATTTGAGGTCTGTGCTGATTTTTTCCAATTTCGGCTGGGATGGCGGCCGGGAACACCGATTGGATTCAGCTCCCCAGGACCGGGGGAGCGTTACACTGTCGGAGGTGCCGTCTTTCGGACGAGACGTTAAACCGAGGCCCCGTCTGCCCTCTCGGGTGGATGTAAATGATCCCATGACCACTGTTTCAAAGAAGAGCAGGGGAGTTCTCTCCAGTGACCTGACCAATATTTATCCCTCAACCAACATCACTAAAAAAAAACAGATGACCTGGTCATTATCACATTGCTGTTTGTGGGACCTTGCTGTGCACAAATTGCCTGCCGTGTTTCCTACATTACAATAGTGACTACACTTCAAAAGTACTTCATTGTGAAGGGCTTTGGAACAGCCCGAGACGTTACAGAAAGGCAGGTTCTTTACGACGTATGGTATTTCCCACAGGCACCTCGCACAATCCTCCTGCACCAGCGCATCAGCTTCCCAGGTCGACGGTGTCTTGCACTTTTGCTAGTCCGTTGTCGGCCCACGAGGTGAATGGAGAGAACCCGAAGGCCGGGGACCAACCAGCCAGGCAGGCGCACTGTCACCCCACTGCGGCACCCCAGCTACAGGGCGAGCATCCCACCGGAGCCCCGACAGCGCCAGCCTCTCGACACGACCAAATGGAGGACCCGCACGTCAGAAGGCAGTCTGCACCTCAGAGATCTGGCAGTCACGACCGGCGGAGCAACGGTACCAGCAGCAGAGCCTGTGAGGTGAGTCGCCCTACTGAACGCAATGATTGGGGAAAGGAGAGGGCAGGCGGCGCTTAAACTGACTGGATACCTTCACAAAAACAAGACATTTTAAATACATTAAACCAAAGCAAACATACCGCGGGTGCTGGAAATCTGAAATAAAAGCAGAAACATGCTGGGAAACACTCAGCAGGCCAGGAGAGAGAAAAAGAGTTAACCTTTCGGGTCCAGTTGTGATGAAAGGTCATCGACCTGAAACGTTAACTCTGTTTCCCTGGCCACGGATGCTGCCTGATCCACTGAGTGTTTTCCAGCATGTTTCTGTTCCTATTTTAAATACATTTGATTGGCAGAATTGGAGTGGCAACATCGTTGTAAGCTCCCGATTCATCAAGACAAGCCCGGATTAGTAATGCAATTCTCTGCTGTCATGTCGTCGCAGCATTTTGCTTCATTGTAATAAGATTCAACTTGCAACACAGCTGTTTTTCTCCAAAGAATGCCAATGTTCTTTCTCCTTTACTTTCTGCAGGGAAAATTTGATTCAATAGTTGGTACTTGTGTTTGTTTAAAGCCCTCAGTGTAGGAAACACTGGAGTGTTTGTTTGAAAGTTGTTGCCTGCGATCTTGTTTTCCGATGCCGGCATCTTAACTGCGTTGCATTTTGAAGTAGAGACCCCGCTGTTGAACATTCAGAACCAAAATGCTATCTAGATAAGATACGCAAAACATCATATCCCGCCGCACGCTGACATTAATCGAGCGCTGGTCTCCGTTCAAGAAGGTTTCTGCCTTGCGACAAGCCTGTGGGCGTGTCTAGTTTGAGTTCTCACTATGTGAAAAGTACCCCCGCATAGGGTCCTGCTTGCATGGCAGTGTGATGACCAGAGAGTGCAATTTGCAGAGTTGACACTGCCCAGTTTGTGACAGAATGCAGTTCATTCCCTGCAGCACAATTTCCCACTTTAAACAGGGTTGTCTGATCTGTGAGTAGAAGTCAGTATTTTGCAAGCGAGCATCCTGGATAGTGTGTCCCTGCTGTGACCACCTCTTCTTAAACTTAAAGCAGGTGATCGATTCCCTGTTGGAGGAGCCAGCACCACACACACAATAATAGTAATGAAATAAAAACAGAAAATGCTGGAAAACACACAGCAGGTCAGGCAGCATTTGTGGAGAGAGAAACAGAGTTAACATTACAGGTCGATGACCTTTTATCAGAATAATAGTAATAATGCTGCCCTCTGTGGATGAAATTGAGTAAATTCCCCCACAACATGGCAGGTAAAGCTGGCAGGGGATTGTTTTAGCGAGCAAACATTTCTGTTTACTTGTAGTTTCAGTTGCATTATATTCTCCCTTTAACCAAAGTAGGCAGTAACTATTATTGTCAGCACTGGGCACTTTACTTTGCCACTTGTTAGGTTGAGCATTTGCTGTGAAGCATTTGGCAGCAGCTAATGTATACTAAAAAGTCACAGCTGAATTTTTAACGACTTTTTTTCTGCTGTATGATTTCCATTTTACAGACAGTTCATCCGACATCCAGTGAAGTACTGTCTACAGAATATACAGCAATTGATGCAAGTTTCTTTAACCCAACCTTCATGGATAGTTTTCTGGATCTAGTTGACAGATACTGGAATGGATTTAAGTCTCTTCATTGTAATGACATATTTCTGAGTGAGTACTGTGCACAGTTTTCTTTTGTAGATTTATGGTTATTTCAAAGGATGGATATGCTATAGTTTAATGATAAGATGCTTGCTACCCTTCCTTCTCCTCTTGCCTTAGAGGTCAGTGGGTAGCACTCTCGTCTCTGAGTCAAAAGGTTGTGGGCTCATAGTCTCACTCCAGAGACTTGAGCATATAGGCTGGTGCTTCAGTGCATAATCAAGGCGGACGTAAAAGATCCCACTGCACTATTTCGAAGAAGAGCAGGGGAGTTCTCCCCGGTGCCTTGGCCAATAATTATCCCTCAACCAACATCACTAAAAACAGATAATCTGGTTATTTATCACTGCTGTTTGTGGGACCTTGCTGTGCGCAAATTGACTGCCGTGTTTCCCAACATTACAACAGTGACTGTACTTCAAAAGTGCTTCATTATCTGTGAAGAACTTTGGGACGTCCTGAGGTGGAGGAGGGTGCTATATAAATGCCCTTCCTCCCTTCCCTTCCCTCTTCCCTTCCCTTCCCCCCTTCCCTTCCCTTCTTCCCTTCCTTCCATCCAACCTTACCTTCCATCCATCCATCCATACATCCCTCCCTCCCTTACCTTCCATCCATCCATCCATCCCTTCCTTACCTTCCTCCCTCCCTTACCTTCCATACATCCCTCCCTCCCTTACCTTCCTCCCTCCCTTACCTTCCATCCATCCATACATCCCTCCCTTACCTTCCTTCCTCCCTTACCTTCCATCCATCCATACATCCCTCCCTCCCTTACCTTCCTCCCTCCCTTACCTTCCTCCCTCCCTTACCTTCCTTCCATCCATCCATCCTTCCCTCCCTTACCTTCCTTCCTGCCTTCCTTCCATCCCTCCCTCCCTTACCTTCCTTCCATCCATCCTTCCCTCCCTTACCTTCCTTTCCTGCCTTCCTTCCATCCATCCATCCCTCCCTCCCTTACCTTCCTTCCTGCCTTCCTTCCATCCATCCATCCATCCCTCCCTTACCTTCCTTCCTGCCTTCCTTCCATCCATCCATCCCTCCCTCCCTCCCTTACCTTCCTTCCTTCCATCCATCCATCCCTCCCTCCCTTACCATCCTTCCATCCTTCCATCCATCCCTCCCTTACCTTCCTTCCTGCCTTCCTTCCATCCATCCATCCCTCCCTCCCTTACCTTCCTTCCATCCATCCCTCCCTCCTTTCCTTCCTTCCATCCATCCCTCCCTCCCTCCCTTACCATCCTTCCTTCCATCCATCCATCCCTCCCTCCCTTACCTTCCTTTCCTGCCTTCCTGTTGTTGATTATTACTTGAATCTTGGAGAATGTTGTGCGTGAAGTCCAAGAGTGAACCTAAGGCCTTACTCATTCTTCACCATAGTGTCCCATGTAATATTTGACCATTTGCACACGTGCCATCTAATTCTGCCTCATCATCCAACTCAAAGATCCGGCCTACAGCTTCACAATTCTAATGGCACCATTATTCTGGTAAGAGTCACACAGCTTTAAACATGAATAGTTCTTGTTTCCAGCAAGGAATTTAACAAGGATGAGCTTTTAAATTACCCTGAAATCTGACATAATACAGATTGTGTTTGTCAACAACAACAACAACTTGCATTTAAAAGGTGCCTTTAACATAGTAAAACGTCCCAAGGCGCTTCACAGGAGCGTTATCAGACAAAATTTGACACTGAGCCACATAAGGAGATATTAGGACAGGTGATCAAAAGCTTGGTTTTAAGGTAGGTTTTAAGGAGCATCTTAAAGGAGGAGAGAGAGGTGGAGAGGTTTATGGAGGGAATTCCAGAGCTTAGGGCCTAGGCAGCTGAAGGAATAGCTGGCAGGTCAAACATCTTACATTAAATATAACAAATATACAACTACGTCACAGGTGTTAATATTTGTCAAGCTCAAAATGCTTGCTACTTCAATGAATAGCAGGCAACCAAAGCCACTCAGCAGCATTGGTCAAACAGCAGGCCCTCAGGGATGCACAAGAGGCCAGAATTGGAGGAGCACAGAGATCTCGGAGGGTTGTAGGGAGGGGCGAGACCTTGGAGGGATTTGAAAACAAGGATGAGAATTTTAAAATCGAGGTGTTCCCAGACCGGGAATCAATGTAGGTCAGCGAGCACAGGGGTGATGGGTGAACGGGACTTGGTGCGAGTTAGGATATACAGGCAGCAGAGTTTTGGATGAGCTCAAGTTTATGGAGGTTCGAAGGTCAGCCATGATCTTATTGAATGACGGTGCAGGCTTGAGGGGCCGTATGGTCTACTCCTGCTCCTATTTCTTATGGGAGGCTGACCAGGAGAGCATTGGAATAGTCAAGTCTGGAGGTAACAAAGGCATGGATGAGGGTTTCAGCAGCAGATGAGCTGATGCAAAGGCGGAGACAGGTGATGTTACAGAGGTGGAAGCAGGCGGTCTTGGTGATGGAGCGGATATGTGGTCTGAAGCTCATCTCGGTTAAAAACACCAAGGTTGTGGATGGTCTGGTTCAGCCTCAGACAGTGGCCAGGGAGAGGGATGGAATCAGTGGCCAGGGAACGGAGTTTGTGGTGGGGACTGAAGGCAATGGCTTCTGTATTCCCAATATTTAATTGGAGGAAAATTTTTGTTCATCCAGTCAAAGGCTCTCTTTTTTTTTTACATAGGATTAGCAAAAATAAATTGTGCTTTTACATTGTGCTCTATGATAGATGGAAAACAGAGTATTTAGTAACATGAATTACTGCCACTTTCACTTTTTTTGTTTAAATAGATCAGGCGAGAAAAATGATATGTGACATCCAGCAGGAAGTGGCACTCGAAAACCAAGAAATCATGAAGCATCAAGAAGGATTAAACCATTTAAAAGCAAAGAATGATTCTTTGGAAGCCTGTCTTTGTCAGCAGCAGCAGCAGTACACTGAGGAACTCCAAAGAATGTCAGTGCAGCTAACTGAAGCTGAAAGGGATGTGGTAAGACTTGGCCATTCATTAATTCACCCTATAAAACATCTGTGAAAGGCAGATCATGTAGAGGGGAATCGTTTTAACTGGAGCTACTCTCCCAGCTATGTAATTTTTAAAAATTGAAGTTAAGATCTTGAGCTTTTGGACAATGCTATTTTTATTATTGAATTTCCTTCCTGTTGAGATGGTCCATTTGGGGGGGCGGGGTCTTGGGAACAGGAGTAGGCCATTCAGCCCCTCAAGCCTGTTCTGCCATTCAATTAGATCATGGCTGATCTGTGTCTTAACCCCATCTAACCGCCCTGGATCCATAATCCTTAATACCCTTACCTAACAAAAATCTATCAATCTCAGTTTTGGAATTTTCAGTTGACCCCCAGCTTTTTGGGGGAGAGAGTTCCAGATTTCCACTACTCTTTGTGTGAAGAAATGCTTCCTGACATCACCCCTGAACGGCCTAGCTCTGATTTTAAGATTATGCCTCCTTGTTCTGGACTCTCCCACCAGAGGAAATAGTTTCTCTCTATCTACCCTATCAAATCCTTTAATCATCTTAAACACCTCAATTAGATCACCTCTTAATCTCCTATGCTCGAGGGAATACAAAGCAAGTCTATGCAACCTGTCCTCATAATTTAACCCTTTTAGCTCCTCACGTAGGCAACGGCTTCAAACAGATGGGTTACAGTTGCATTCAGGGGCAGCTTACGGGCATTAGCTGTTGAGCAGCCTGGATGTTGATTTGCGGGAGCCCGAACTGGAAAAAAAGTTGCAACTGTTGCTAACCATTTGTGGCTCAGGCAATCCAAGCTGATTTCAAGCACTGATTCCCGGATCATACTGTGGAGCAATCATTAGATTTACCTCTAGTGAGATACAACCAGGTGCAAGAGGAGATCTGAAATAGTAGGGGACAACAGGAAGGAAATGTATTAATAAAAACAGTGTCTGTCACAAATTAAACATTGGGATGACCAAAGCCGTCGTCTTCGGTTCCCTCACCAACGTTTCCAGCCCCCTCCCTGGCCACTGACTCAAGTTGAACCAGACTCTTTGCAACCTTGACGTCCTATTTGACCCCGAGCTGAGCTTTCGACCCTATATCTTCTCCACCACCAAGATCGCATACGTCCACCTTCATAATGTTTCCCGTCTCCGCCTCTGCCTCAGCCCATCTGCTGCCTCATCCATGCTCTAGTTACCTTTACCTCCAGACTCCACTATTCCAGTACACTCCTGGTTGGTCTCCCATCTTCACCCTCCATAAACTTCAGCTCATCCAAAACTCTGTTGTCCATATGCTAACACACACCAAGTCCCGTTCACCCATCACCCCTGTGCTCGCTGACCCACATTGGCTCCCGGCCCTCCAGCGCCTTGATTTTAAAATTCTCATCCTTGTGTTCAAATCCCTCCATGGTCTCGCCCCTCCCTATCTCTGTAACCTCCTCCAGTCCGACAACTCTCCAAGAACTCTGCATTCCTCCAACTCTAGCCTCTTGTGCATCCCCCACTCCCTTCGCTCCACCATTGGCGGCCATGCCTTCAGCTGCCTAGGCCATAAGCTCTGGAATTCCACCCCTCTCTCCCCACCTCGCTTCCTTTAAGACGCTCCTTAAAACCAAGATTTTGGTCACCTGTCCGAATATCTCCTCCTTTGACTCGGTGTCAATTTTTCTCCGATTACCCTCCTGTGAGGCGCCTTGGGACATTTTACTACGTTACAGGTGCTATATAAATGCAAGTTGTTGTTGCAGTATAACTAATAAAATTGTTCTACAATGATAGCTTTATTTCCTTTGGGGTAGCTGACATTTGTCTTTCAGAAGCTAGAACAGGGGGTCCCCAGGTGTGTGTGGAAATGCATTGACTGTATAACTGGCGAAAGAAGTGTAACAAAATCCTTGAGAATGTTAAGAATTCTTTGTGGGTTTTTGTTTAACTTGTAAGAGAGTGAAGAGCAGGCCCCAAGGCAGCGAATGAGAAGTGGAACTGACCTCAATAGTAGCAGCATTGGGCAGAATACTTGGGCTTGTCCTGTCACCTTGTATTGGCAAACAGTTTGAATCTTCCTGTGGTCGGGTAGGTCAGCCTGACAATGTCAGAAATGATGATTGCTGTCTCTGTTTTTTTATGTATCTCATACAGCTCAATTTATCAGCAGATAACTACTCGCAAATACAGTGCAGTGACATTCTGGGGAGTAATTGTAAAAGTAAATGCTTGTTTTTTTTTCCCCCTTTGCTTTAATTCCTCTAACTTTTCCGCGAATTCTGATTGACTCTGATTCTGCTCTAACAGGAAATGTTGAAGGATCATTTAGGTCAAACTGTGGATGAGAAAAATCATTTACAGAACCTTCTGATAAAACTAGAACAAAAAGCACATAATACGTCCAATTCCACAAACCAACAAGTTGAAGGTGAGTTCTCATGAATGGACCTTTTATGAATTCAGTTCGTTACAGTGCAATTTCATTGTTTAGACTTCGTGAAATCATGTGTATTTTGAAAGAGAAAGCTGGTTTTATGATTAAAAGCTAACCAGTTTGCAAATTGCAGTGTCCGAACCCTAACCTGCAGCGCCCTTGGGTTGGGAAAGGAATTCATCCATTGCAGCCCATTTATTAACACAAGCTTGTGGGGACTAGGAAACTATTTCTATTTATCAGTGGATTCAAGTGGTCACCCCGCAGCTTAAGAGGGTGCAGGCAGAGAGGAATTGGGTGACTGCCAGACAGACAAGGAGGACCAAGCAGGTAGTGCAGGAGTCCCCTGAGTGCATCTCGCACTCTAACCAGCATTCAGTTCTGAATACTGGTGAGGGAGAGGGTTCCCCTGAGGAATGCAGCCAGAGCCAAGACCACAGCACCATAGGTGGCTCAGCTTTTTGTGGGGGGGTGGGGGGGGTGGAGAAAGATCAGGAGAGCAATTGTGATAGGGGATTCTATAGTTAGGGGAGCAGACGGGCGTTTCTGCAGCCGCAGACATGATTCCAGGATGGTAGTTGCTTCCCTAGGTGCGTGGGTCAAGGATGTCACTGAGCGGCTGCAGAACATTCTGGAGTGGGGAGGGTGAACAGCCAGAGGTCATGGTCCATATCAATGCCAACGACATAGGTGGAAAGAGGGATGAGGTCCTGCAAGCAGATTTTAAGGAGTTAGGAATGAGGTTAACAAGCAGGACATCAAAGGTAGTAATCTCCGGATTACTCCCGGTGCCATGCGTTAGTGAGTATAGAAATAGGAGGATAGAGAGATGATTGCGTGGCTGAAGAGAAGGTGCAGGAGGGAGGGCTTTAGATTCCTGGGGCATTGGGACCAGTTCTGCGGAAGGTGGGACCTGTACAGGCCGGATGGATTGCACCTCGATGGAGCTGGGACCAATGTGCTCGCGGGGAGGTTCGCTAGTGCTGTGGGGGGTTTTTAAACTAATTTGCCAGGGGGATGGGCATCAGGATACAGCATTGGAAAGGAGAAACAAGGGGCACAAAAGATCAGGAGAGAAAGATAGCACTAGAGCAAGTAATATTACAGTATTAGATGGGATCAGACTAAGAGAGAGTACAAGAAAGTCTAAGACTGGTTTGCAGTGCATGTGTGTAAACGCATGAAGTGTGATAAACAAGGTTGGTGAGCTACAGGCACAAATAGCCACATGGGAATACAATGTTGTGGCGATAACGGAGAACTGGCTCAAAAAAGGGCAGGATTGGGTACTAAATATTCCTGGATACAAGGTGTTCAGGAAAGATAGGGAAGGAAAGAGAAGTGGGGTGGCAGTATTGATTAAGGAGAATATTGCAGTACTGGAGAGAGAGGATGTCCTGGAGGGATCAAGGACAGAATCTATTTAGTTACAAAATAAAAGAGGTGCTATTACACTTCTGGGTGTATTCTATAGGCCACCAACTAGTGGGAAGGATATAGAGGTGCAAATTTGCAGGGAAATTACAGAGGTGCAAAAGCTATAGAGTAATGATAACGGGGGATTTCAACTATCCTAATATAGACTGGGATAACAATAATAATATAAGGGGCAAAGAGGGGGAGGAATTTTAGAAATATGTTCAGGATAACTTTCTTAATCAATATGTTTCCGGCCCAATGAGGAAGGAGGCATTGCTGGACTTGGTTCTAGGGAATGAGGTGGGCCAAGTGGAGCAAGTGTCAGTGGGAGAGCATTTAGGGAGCAGCGATCATAGTATCATAAGGTTTAGAATAGCTATGAAAAAGGACACGGACCACTCTAAAGTAAAAATACTCAATTGGAGGGGGGGCCAATTTCAATGGGATGAGAACAGATCTAGCCCGGGTAAATTGGAATCAAAGATTGGCAGGCAAAACTGTAATGGAACAGTGGGCGGCCTTTAAAGAGGAGATGGTTCAGGTACTGTGTAGGTACATTCCCACAAGACAGAAAGGTAGGGCAACTAAAGCCAGAGTTCCCTGGATGACAAAAGAGATAGTGAGTAAGATGAAATGGAAAAGAGGGGCGTATGACAGATGTCAGGTTGATAACACAAGTGAGAACCAGGCAGAATATAGAAAGTTCAGAGGGGAAGTGCAAAAGGAAATAAGAGGGGCAAAGAGAGAGTATGAGAATAGACTGGCGGCTAACATAAAAGGGAATCCAAAAGTCTTCTACAGGCATGTAAACAGTAAACGGATAGTAAGAGGAGGGGTGGGGCCGATTAGGAACCATAAAAGAGATCTAGTCATGGAGGCAGAGGGGATGGCCGAGGTACTAAATGAGTACTTTGCATCTATCTTTACCAAGGAAGAAGATGCTGCCAGAGTCTCAGTAAAGGAAGATATAGTTGAGATACTGGATGGGCTAAAAATTGATAAAGAAGAGGTACTAGAAAGGCTAGCTGTACTTAAAGTAGATAAGCCACCTGGTCCGGATGGGATGCATCCTAGGTTGCTGAGGGAAGTAAGGGTGGAAATTGTGGAGGTACTGGCCATAATCTTCCAAACATCCGTAGATACGGGGTGGTGCCAGAAGACTGGAGAACTGCAAATGTTACACCCTTGTTCAAAAAAGGGTGTAAGGATAAACCCAGCAACTATAGGCCAGTCAGTTTAACCCCAGTGGTGGGGAAACATTTGGAAACGATAATCCGGGACAGAATTAACAGTGGGGATTGCTTAGAGAAAGCCAGCTTGGATTTGTTAAAGGCAAATTGTATTTAACCAACCTGATAAGAGTTTTTTGATGAGATAACAGAGAGGGTATATGAGGGTGATGCAGTTGATGTGGTGTATATGGACTTTCAAAAGATGTTTGATAAAGTGCCACACGGTAGGCTTATCATCAAGATTGCGGCCCGTGGAATATGGGGGCAGTAGCAACATGGATACAGAATTGGCTAAGAGACAGGAAAGAGGGAGTAGTGGTGAACGGTTGTTTTTCGGACTGAAGTGAGGTGTACAGTGGTGTTCCCCAGGGATCGGTGCTGGGACCACTGCTTTTCTTGATATATATTAATAACTTGGACTTGTGTGTACAGGGCACAATTTCCAAATTTGCAGATGACACAAAACCTGGAAGGGTAGTAAACAGTGAGGAGGATAGTGATAGACTTCAAGAGGATATAGACAGGCTGGTGGCATGGGCGGACACGTGGCAGATGAAATTTATCGCAGAAAAATGCGAAGTGATACATTTCAGTAGGAAGAACGAGGAGAGACAATATAAACTAGAGGGCACAACTCTAAAAGGGGTACAGGAACAGAGACATCTGGGGGTATTTATGCACAAATCATTGAAGGTGGCAGGGCAGGTTGAGAAAGCGGTTAAAAAAGCATACGGGATCCTGGGCTTTATAAATAGAGGCATAGAGTACAAAAGTATGGAAGTCATGATGAACCTTTATAAAACACTGGTTCGGCCACAACTGGAGTATTGTGTCCAGTTCTGGGCACCGCACTCTAGGTAAGTTGTGAAGGCCTTAGAGAGGGTGCAGAAGAGATTTACTGGAATGATTCCAGGGATGAGGGACTTTAGTTATGTTGATAGACTGGAGAAGCTGGGGTTGTTCTCCTTGGAACAGAGACAGTTGCGAGGAGATTTGATAGAGGTATTCAAAATCATGATGGGTCTAGACAGAGTAGATAGAGAGAAACTGTTCCCATTGGCAGAAGAGTCAAGAACCAGAGGACATAGATTGAAGGTGATTGGCAAACGAACCAAAGGTGATTTGAGGAAAAACGTTTTCACACAGCGAGTGGCTAGGATCTGGAATGCACTGCCCGAGGGGGTGGTGGAGGCAGATTCAGTTATGGCCTTCAAAAGGGAACTGGATAAGTACTTGAAGGGAAAAAGTTTGCAGGGCTACGGGGATAGGGCGGGGAAGGGGGACTAGCTGGATTGCTCTTGCATAGAGCCGGCACGGACTCGATGGGCCAGATGGCCTCCTTCCGTGCTGTAACCATTCTGTGATTCTGTGATATTGGAGGTTCTTCAACGACTAGAGAAACCATTTATAATCTTTATATTTCAGACCACAGACGATCGAAATAATGACATTAAGTTCCCAATGATAAATATTTTTAAAATCCATTATGTTAAATGCCTCCTGCCCCCCAGTCTGTCCCAGCGCTAGACATCACTGGCAAAGGCCCACTTCTTGTCTACAGGACTGGAGGGCCCAAGGCACCTGCAACCACTTTCCCAGCCTAGGCGTATTCTGGCTGCTTTCACGGTCAGTTGATAACATCCCCGTTTCTGAGTCAGAAGGTCGTGGGTTCAAGCCCCACTCCAGGACTTCTGCACATAATCCAGGCTGGCACTCCCAGTGTAGTACTGAGAGAATGCTGCACTGTCGGAGGTGCCACCTTTCAGGTGAGATGTTAACCTGACAACTCATTGGCCTGTTCCAGTGACACTATTCGAAGAAGAGCAGGGGAGTTCTCCCCAGTGTTCTAGCCAATATTTATCCCTCAACCAACACCACTAAAACAGATTAATTGGTCACTTACCCCATTTCAGTTCAAGAAATCTGCTGTACGCAAATTGGCTGCCACATTTGCTTACATAATGATAGCGACTGCATTTCAAAAGTGCTTCATTGCCTGTAAGTCGCCTTGGGACGTTCTGAGGATGTGAAAGGCGCTATATAAATGCGAGTTCTTTCCATAGCACAAGCTGCACAGCTAATCTATTTCTAGGTTCTCTTGTGGCAAAGGCTTGCGTTATTTTTCCGAAACTCATTTCTGCTTTTTGCATACCTAGAGCTGCAGAGCCACAACCAACAGCTGCGATGCGAGATTGACAATCTGAAGCACCAGGTCCAGTGTTACAACAAAATCCAAGAACTGACTGATAAACTCCAGGAAAGCCACAGGTAGCAGAGATTCCACCAGTGCATCGGTTCTTAAACCCACACACTTTTGAATTCTGTCACGTCACTGTACAAAAAAAACAAGAGACTCACACAATCCTTTTGCAGAATTTTTCCGAAAGTGAGTAACAGGTTGCATCCTTCGCAGACTGCTGGTATCGCACCAAATCCCTGTGGGAAATTACATAACGGGATGATCGTCCTTTAAAGGCATTTTGCGGCACTTTGATGTCAGAGGCATCCCCACATTAACCTTTCCGCCCTCGCGGTGCCCTTGAGTGTCAACGTGTCATCTGGGTTTCTGGTTTCCTGCAAGGACTGCCCTCCCTCCTCCTCATGACTTGGTCAGTCCACAGTGGTCTGTGGAGGATGCGATCTGTGAAAGAAAGGTTAGCAACCTTGTAGCGCCGTCGTCATCCTTTTAGTGAACGCCCTCCACACACCTGTCTGACCCCTCGAGCCTTCCAGGGAGTGCAAATAATTAATATGCTGCCTTTTTTCAGGCAATAACTTGGGGCAAAAACAGGGCCTCACATACTGCATGGGGTCAGGCCAGGTTGGGACACCTCTGGTGTTGTAATGTCACAAAACATCTCAACATCTTAAGGGAGGTTGTCCCTTTGTGATTTTTCTTCCTCCCCAGAAAATGTGGGGCAGCGCTGGTCGACTCCAGGAGGATGCTCATGAGAAGAATGAAGACCCTACAAGGGAGGTAGTCTTTCTTTGTGCATTTTGTGATATACAGTTGGATCTGGTTACCCAGTGCAGAAATATTTCACGAGTACTTCCAGGAAACTGCTGTCCTATAGGGAGACAGTTAACTAGGAGTAAATAGTTTCAGCTTAGATTACTTAACCACTTGTTTATTCCAAATTATTTTAAAGCACTAACTATTTTCAGAGAGCTCAGTTGTTGAAGGGCTGGCCCATCGATCAGAGCTTGTATCCATTTCAATGAAGACGCCACACTCCAAGGACGTCAGCTGAGAGAATCTCCACAGAATGCTTCCCGAATCAGTCTAGTTCTGCTTATGAGTGGGTTCTGCAGGGTTCCCACCAGCAACATCCAGCAAAGTTTGTAGCTCGATAAATGTACCGACAGCGTCCCGTTCAGTGGGAGTGTGGATCTGAGAATGGGGCGCACCAGATTTACACTGCTCTCGACTCCCAAAGTGCCAAAAAATATATTGTTTGGAAGCCTCGCAAAGAGTGAACAAATACTTCATTAAATGCCAATGTGGTAATAAGTGCCATGTACAGTTTCAGGGGTATGGGCAGGTCTTTTGTCCCCAGCACTGCTTGCTCATATACGTTTCAGCTGTCGTTCAGTGATACATTGTTTGTGGGACCTTGCTGTGCGCAAATTGGCGGCCGTGTTTCCTACATTACAACAGTGGCTGAGTGCTGCACTGTCGGAGGTGCTGTCTTTCGGATGAGACGTTAAACTGAGGCCCATTCAGGTGAATGTAAAAGATCCCATGGCACTATTCGAAGAAGAGCAGGGGAGTTCTCCCCGGTGGTGTCCTGGCCAACATTAATCCCTCAACCAACATCACCAAAACAGATTATCTTATTGCTGTTTGTGGGACCTTGCTGTGTGCAAATTAGCAACAGTGTTTCCTACATTACAACAGTGACTACACTTCTAAAGTACTTCATTGGCTGTAAAGCGCTTTGGGACATCCTGAGGTTGTGAAAGGCGCTATATAAATGCAAATTCTTTCTTTGATATAAAACAGGCACATTGCAGATTTGATCCTCTGACGTTTGAATATATGAATCTTAAAGGTATGTTGGACTTTTGTTTATTTTTTTTCTTTTAGGATCCCTTTCTGAGCAATAGCCTCATTGCATTGGTTCCTGCTGCTAATTAGGGCCAGCTTTTTGCTCTCCGATTCTTCATTTGCAATTGCTTTTCACAGAGCTGTCTTACTGCTATTTAATTTGCAGCAACCATACAAGCTTAGCATGGAAACTCCTTTAGCACTGCTAGTTTTCGATGAGGCAAGAATGACAGACGCGGCTAAACCAGAGGCAGACAAATGCACCCACCCTTACACCGAGAGCCACCTCTACTGACCTTTGATAGGGTAGGTAGAGAGAAACTATTTCCTCTGGGGGGAGAGTTCAGAACAAGGGAGCATAACCTTAAAATTAGAGCAAGGCCTTTCAGGGGTGATGTCAGGAAGCACTTCTTCACACAAAGGGTAGTGGAAATCTGGAACACTCTCTTTCCCCCCCCCCCCCCCCCCCCCCCCCAAAAGCTGTTGAGGCTGGGGGTCAATTGAAAATTTCAAAACCGAGATTGATAGATTTTTGTTAGGCAAGGGTATTAAGGGATATGGAACCAAGGCACGTAAATGGAGTCAAGATACAGATCATCCATGATCTAATAGAATGGTGGAACAGGCTCAAGGGGTTGAATGGCCTCCTCCTGTTCCTGTGACCTAGGCACAGCTACCTATGTATGTCAGGAAACATCCTATCAGCATCTGGGCATTATGTTGCTTCCTCAAGCCAGTTTGGCAAGCACAGGGATAGCCCTGTCCAGTGCAATGAAGGTCACCACAGCATTAAATGTCTTTGCCAACACATCCTTCCCGCAGCCACTGGGGTATTTGCTGTGCACTGGTGCATCAATCAAATCACAGAAGCCTTGTTTGCCGGGAAGAACCCTTTTATGGAAAGAAGGCAACAGAACAAGAGAGCTCAAGCTTTTACCTCGTGGCAGAATTCACAAAAGTGAAGGGCCTCATAAATGGCCCATAGCCCCTCACCATGCCAACTACATGGTCTATATAAACAGCAAAGGGTTCTATTCCATTAGTCTGCAGGTGGTCTCTAACCGTGGTCAGAATGCCAGGTCACTCTCCTGCTCTGTAACCTTTAGTGGATACTCCTACATTGTATACACCTGCCTGGAATTACCTGGACCTAAATGTATTGCACCATATTTATCCACATCAAAGAACATCTACCACACAAGGGCCCATTCCCCAAGGTATCTAGATCACCCTGTACTCTAGTTATTTGATCGATGTTCTTAACTCCAGCACATGTTTTTGCATTATCTGGAAACTTGAGAATAGTTCATTCAATGCAGCCATCCAAATCGTTTAACATTGAAGAGCATGGACCCCACACAGATGCCTTGGTTAGACCACACTTGGAGTACTGTGAACAGTTCTGGTCTTCATATTACAAAAAGGATATAGAGGCACTGGAGAAGGTACAAAACAAATTTACAAGAATGATAATAGAACTGAGAGGTTATAACTATCAGGAAAGACTGGGTTTCTTTCCTTTAGAAAAGTGAAGGCTGAGGGGTGACCTAATAGAGGTCTTTAAAATTATGAAAAGGTTTATAGAGTGGACGTAGAGAAGATGTTTCCACTTGTGGGGGAGACCAGAACTAGGGGCCATAAATATAAAATAGTCACTAATAAATCCAATAGGGAATTCAGGAAAAACTTCTTTACCCAGAGAGTGGTTAGAATGTGGAACTCGCTACCACATGGAGTAATTGAGGCGAATAGCATAGATGCATTTAAGGGGATGCCAGATAAGTATACGAGGGAGAAAGGAATAGAAGGATATGCTGATAGGATTGGATGAAGTAGGGTGGATGGAGGCTCGTGTGGAGCATAAACACCGACATAGACCAGTTGGGCCGAATGGCCTGTTTCTGTGCTGTAAATTCTGTGTAATTCTATGTACTTTTATGCCTGTGGGACTCCACCTGTAACTTGATCCCAAGCAGGACTGCTTCCATTGATTACGAACCTCTGCCTATATGAATGCAATCAGTTCGCTATTCGGCTTAAAATCTCCCCACCAATCCTATGCAATGAGACTTTATTCAACGTTCTGTGTAACGTTTTATCAAAGGTTCTCTGGAAATCAAGATGTACTATATCAACTGGGCTACCATTATCCACCAGCCTCGTCGCCTAGTCAAAGAACTAAATCAGGTTAATGAGACAGGACCTCCGTTTCCTAAAGACCTGATGGGATTCCCTACTAACTGCTGATCCCTCCCACGCGATCATGTAGCGTATCTTTAATAATTGCCTTCTAGCATCTTCCCTACCACCAATGTCAAGCAAACTGGCCTATAATTCCCAGGGTCTGGTTTACTCCCCCTTAAAATATTGTAGCCTGGACCTTCCTTCAATCCACAGGAATGACCCTTGACCTCAATTAGTTGTTAAATATATGAACCAATGCCTCGCATAATATGTCCTGTATTTCCTTTAGGGAATGTCATCAGCTCCAGCAGCCCAATCAGACTTAAGACCCTTATTCTTAGCCAAAACCATTACTGCATTTGCAATTTCAGGAGCAACCCCTCACCAGCAACACTGGCAACTTAGCATCATCTTCAGTCGTGAACACCAATGTAAAGGATCCACTTGGCACCTCAGCCATATCTTGGTCCTCGATCCTAACCTGCCTGGCTGAATCTCTTAGAAGACCTATGCAGTCCTTAATCACTTTCTGACTTCTGGCATAGCTGATAAAACCTTACTGTCATTACTGCACCTATCCACACTGCTATTTTTCACAGCTCTTTTGGCCTTTACAGTAGCGGATATAGTTAACTTCAGCTGTATCTTACACCTGTCTCTGGTGTCTTGACGGGATGAGTAGGAAGTAGAGTGATGAGGGAGACCTGCAGTCTGGAAGACTTGTGTTCCAGTCACTAATTGAAAGGACCTTTACACACAATCAGCTTGACTCAGTGGTGGCACTCTCACTTCTGATGTTTGTGGGTTCAAACCCCATTATAGGATTAAGCACGTAATCTAGGCTGATACTGAGAAACTGCTGTGTTGTCCTCCTTTGGACCTTCACTGGGAATATAGGAACAGGAGAAGGCCATTCACACCCTCGAGCCTGTTCCGCCATTTAATTAGATCATGGCTGATCTGTATCTTAACTTCACCTATCTGCCTTGGTCCCATAATCCTTAACACCCTTACTTAACAAAAATCTATCAATCTCATTTTGAAATTTTCAATTGACACCCCCCCAGCCTCAACAGCTTTTAGAGAGAGTTCCAGATTTCCACTACCCTTTGTGTGAAGAAATGCTTTCTGACATCACCCCTGAACGGCCTAGCTCTAATTTTAAGGGTATGCCCCCTTTTTCTGGACTCTCCCACCAGAGGAAATAGATTCTCTCTGTCTACCCTATCAAATCCCTTAATCATCTGAAATACCCCAATTAGTTCACCCCTTAATCTCCTATAGTCAACGGAATACAAGCCTAGTCTATGCAACCTGTCTTCATAATTTAAATCCAGTATCTTTCTGGTGAATCTGTGCTGCACCCCCTCCAAAGCCAATATATCCTTCCTGAGGTGCGGTGCCGAGAACTGAATGCAGTACTCTAAATGGGGTCTCTTGAGATAAAGGCCAACATTCCATTAGCCTTCTTAATTATTTTTTGTACCTGTCCACTAGCTTTTAGTGATTTCTGTACTTAGACCCATAAATCTCTCTGAACATTCACAGTTCCTAGCTTCTCATCATTTGGAAAATACTCTGATTTATCTTTCTTAGATCCAAAGTGGATGACCTCACATTTTCCCACATTAACCTCCATCTGCCACAGTTTTGCCCACTCACCTAATCTATCAATGTCCCTTTGCAGCTTTCTGCTGCCATCTACACTATTTACTGTGCCACCTGACGTAGTGTCGCATCAAACTTAGATATACGGCTCTCTATTCCTTCATCCAAGTCATTTATAAATATAGTGAAAAGCCGTGGCCTCAGTACAGATCCGTGGAGCGCCACTAGTCACATTCTGCCTATTTGAGTACATACCCATTATCCCTACTCTCTGTTGCCTACCTTCTAACCAATTCCCTATCCAAGCCAAATAGGGAATTGATATTCTCCCATTACGTGAGTTGTCTAAAACAAAAGCAAAATATTGCAGCTGCTGAAAATCTGAAATAAAAACAGAAAATGCTGGCAACACTCAGCAGGTGTGGAGAGAGAAACAGAGTTAACATTTCAGGTCGATGACCCTTAGTCAGAACTGGAAGATGTTAGTGATTAACAGCTTTTAAGGAAGTACAGAGCCGGGGAAAACTGGGGGGGGGGGGATCAAAAGGGAAGGTCTGTGATAGGGGAGGGCAGGAGTGATTAAATGACAAAAGGGATGATGGTGCAAGGCAAGAGGGGGTGGAGAAATATAAAACCAAAGATGGGTCTAGAGGAGGCGTAAATGGATACAACAGAACCATTACCAGCACCTGCTGTCCGAGGAAATAGGAGCAGTGGTTATGATCTAAAGTTGTTGAACTCAGTGTTGAGGCCAGAAGGTTGGAAAGTGCCTTATCGAAAGATGTTGTGCTGTTGCTCGAGCTTGCTCTAAATACAGTACACAGCACTCTAAATGCGGCTGTACTAAGTTATTTTAAAATCTAAGTTTAGTATTCCTAGTTTTATATTGTACTGTCCTAGCAACAGACTCTTAACACTCTATTTGCTTTCTCTATGGCCTCACTTCGTTGCTTGTGCACCTTCAGTGTTTCATCTACTATGAACCCCGGGTCCCTCTCCGGCTCTGCAATCTTCTGGTGAGACTTTTATCTGGGGCCCCATTTACCCGTTCAGATGGATGTAAAAGATCGTGTGCCGTTGATAAAGAAGAGCTGAGAGTTCTCCCGATGTCCTGGCCAACATTCCTCCCTGCACCGACCGAGCCAATAATAGATGAACCTTTTTTATTCGTTCATGGGATGTGGGCATCGTTGGCGAGGCCAGCATTTATTTCCCCATCCATAATTGCCCTTGAGAAGGTGGTGGTGAGCCGCCTTCTTGAACCGCTGCAGTCCGTATGGTGAAGGTTCTCCCACAGTGCTGTTAGGAAGGGAGTTCCAGGATTTTGACCCAGCGACGATGAAGGAACGGCGATATATTTCCAAGTCAGGATGGTGTGTGACTTGGAGGGGAACATGCAGGTGGTGTTGTTCCCATGTGCCTGCTGCTCTTGTCCTAGTTGGTAGAGGTCGTGGGTTGGGGAGGTGCTGTCGAAGAAGCCTTGGCGAGTTGCTGCAATGCATCCTGTGGATGATACACACTGCAGCCACAGTGCGCTGGTGGTGAAGAGAGTGAATATTTAGGGTGGTGGATGGGGTGCCAATCAAGCGGGCTACTTTGTCCTGGATGGTGTCGAGCTTCTTGAGTATTGGAGCCATAGAGAAAGCAAATAGAGTGTTAAGAGTCTGTTGCTAGGACAGTACAATATAAAGCTCATCCAGGCAAGTGGGGAGTATTCCATCACACTCCTGACTTGTGCCTTGTAGATGGTGGAAAGGCTTTAGGGAGTCAGGAGGTGAGTCACTCGCCGCAGAATACCCAGCCTCTCACCTGCTCTTGTAGCCACAGTATTTATATGGCTGGTCCAGATAAGTTTGTGGTCAATGATGACCCCCAGGATGTTGATGGTGGGGGATTCGGCAATGGTAATGCCGTTGAAAGTCAAGGGGAGGTGGATAGACTCTCTCTTGTTGGAGATGGTCATTGCCTGTTACTTGTCTGGCGCGAATGTTACTTGCCACTTATGGGCCCAAGCCTGGATGTTGTCCAGGTCTTGCTGCATGCGGGCACGGACTGCTTCATTATTTGAGGGTTTGCGAATGGAACTGAACACAGTGCAATCATCAGAAAACATCCCCATTTCTGACCTTATGATGGAGGGAAGGTCATTGATGAAGCAGCTGAAGATGGCTGGGCCGAGGACACTGCCCTGAGGAACTCCTGCAGCAATGTCCTGGGGCTGAGATGATTGGCCTCCAACAACCACTACCATCTTCCTTTGTGCTAGGCATGACTCCAGCCACTGGAGAGTTTTGCCCCTGATTCCCATTGACTTCAATTTTACTAGGGCTCCTTGGTGCTACACTCTGTCAAATGCTGCCTTGGTGTCGAGGGCAGTCACTCTCACCTCACCTCTGGAATTCAGCTCTTTTATCCATGTTTGGACCAAGGCTGTAATGAGGTCTGGAGCCGAGTGGTCCTGGCAGAACCCAAACTGAGCATCGGTGAGCAGGTTATTGGTGAGTAAGTGCCGCTTGATAGCACTGTTGACGACACCTTCCATCACTTTGCTGATGATTGAGAGTAGACTGATGGGGCGGTAATTGGCCGGATTGGATTTGTCCTGCTTTTTGTGGACAGGATGTACCTGGGCAATTTTCCACATTGTCGGGTAGATGCCAGTGTTGTAACCGGGCATCCATCTCATTTGCTGTTCAGGGTACCATGCTGAGTGTAACTTGGCAGCCGTGTTTGTCAACATAACGGGTGACTGCACTTCAAAAAGTAATTTATTGATTGTGAAGCACTTTACAATGTTATGAGACTGCGATGAGGCACAAAATAAATGTTAGTTCTTCTAATTAAGCTGCCCCCCTTCACAATACAATGGTCATTTGAGCACCACCATATATTACCTTAACTACCATGCACACCTGTCCTTCTATCTGCTGCAACCCTAATAGTTTTGGACTACATTCAAGTCACATCCCATCATTTTATTTCCCTACTACTGATTTGTATATGTGTGTCTATTGTTTGGCTTCGCCTTAGTGACGGTGTATGGCCCGTGTCTTCCAAGGCCTTAGCTTGTGCTCTTTCTTATGGAGGACTGAGTGTTGATTACAGGCTGCTGTTCATCAAGGGGACCTCTTGTGCTCCCCTACTTCCTAGCACTGAGACATTAGATAGTCCTGGAGCCACTGGTCGCAGTTCCGAAGCTTCATCGTCTGGCTTCCGGCCCCTGCCCGGTGCTTGCCACTTCGGTCCTTGCAAGGGTCCGAATGGGTGTGACTAATGTGGTGCCGCCAGAGAGGTAGCTGCCTCCTTCTGCCCTGGCCTAGCTGCTGGCTTCTCCTTTAGCAAGTGCAGGGATCTGCGTGGGAACAGCATTTGTTCAAAATCATTAAGGGTTTTGACAGAGTAAATAAGGAGAAACTGTTTCCACTAGTGGGAGGGTCGATACCGAGAGGACACAGATTTAAGGAAATTGGCAAAAGAACCAGAGGGGAGATGAGGAGACACTTTTTTAAGCCGCGAGTTGTTATGATCTGGAATGCACTGCCTGAAAGGGTGATGGAAGCAGATTCAATAATAACTTTCAAAAAGGAATCGAAAAGGAAAAATTTACAGGGCAGTGGGGAAACCAGGGCGAATGGGACTAATTGGATAGCTCTTTCAAAGAGGCTGCACAGATCATTGTGAGTCTGAACTCTGACGTCAAGGGTCTCCCAACCCAGTTCCGCGGAAACAACTGCCTCTGGACTTAGGACTCTGTCCTCACTGGCTCGCCTGCTGATGGCTCTGGAGTTGCCGTGCACTTCATGGTTCTGTGCAGGCCCTCCCCAGTCCCACTTCACCACCCTCCCATTGCACTGCCCTGAACTTCCTGATTACTGGATGCAGCAGCTCTGAGAAAATTACACAGAATGTATAATACAGAAACAGGCCATTTGACTCAACTGGTCCATGCTGGCGTTTATACCCTACATGAGCCTCCTCCCTCTTTACTTCATCTAACCCTATCAACATATCCTTCTATTCCTTTCTTCCTCACATACTGGTCTTCAGTTGCTTCCAAGCCTTTATTCACAGAGATTCCCCTTACACACACACCACACCCTAGCTAAGCTCTCATATAAAAAGGATACGAGAGTCCCCAATTGACCACACACCTAATTAACACTAATTGATATAAATCACATGATACAATTAACATCAGATACGATGAATTGCTTTGAAGTAATGTAGACAAACACGGTTACCAATTTGTTCACAGCAAGATCCCACGAACGGCAATCTTTTTTTTGTTTTACACATGTTGGTTGATGAGTGTTGGCCAGGACACCGGGGAGAACTTCCTTGCTGTTGTTCGAATAGTGCCATGGGATGTTTTACGTGCACCTGAGAGGGAAGACGGGGCCTTGGTTTAACACCTCATCCAAAAGTCAGCACCTCCAACAGTGCAGCACACCCTCAGTACTGCTCCTCTGACAGTACAGTGCAGCAGTCCCTCAGTACTGCTCCTCCAACAGTGCAGCGCTCCCTCAGTACTGCCCCTCCGACAGTGCAGCGCTCCCTCAGTACTGCCCCTCCGACAGTGCAGCGCTCCCTCAGTACTGCCCCTCCGACAGTGCAGCGCTCCCTCAGTACTGCCCCTCCGACAGTGCAGCGCTCCCTCAGTACTGCCCCTCCAACAGTGCAGCGCTCCCTCAGTACTGCCCCTCCGACAGTGCTGCATGAAGTGTCAGCCTAGATTATGTGCTCAAGCCCTGAACTGGAGCTTGAGCCCACAACTTTCTCATTGAGGCAAGCTGATAACATATTTAAAGCACTAAAACCAATGCTGCGTAGCAAGCACATTCTACAGGGCCCCTCCACAGATCTCGCATGTCCACTTTACGTAAAGGACAAGTATGCAGTGCAGAGAAATATTTAAAATACAAACATCGAAAAATAATAGATTAGGAAAATAAAATCTAAGTTCATAAAATGCATTCAGAGCAAATGCTCTACATAATGAAGTGTTTCCCCTTGCAGTTACCTCCTCATTCACTGAAAACTTGGTCAGTCCTTCCAGGGAAAGTCAAGTCTCTAGTAAATGTGTATCTTCAGGTAGTACTTTGCGTACTTTGAGCATAGATTTAGCATTGCTAATGGAGTATGTAAATGAGCAGTTTACCAGTAAATTGATTGCCAGCGTATACTACATTCACGATTCTGAAGAAGTTGAACACAGCAAGTTTCCTTTGAATTGTCGGTACTCGCACAGAGAAGTTAAGGTCTTCATGTGGCAGTGCTGCTGCTGATTGTTCAAACAATAACAATGATTTTGAAGAATGCAGAACAAGACACGTTATTATGAACATGCAACAAATTGTTTGCGGTATCCAGGGCTTCAGTCATGACGTTTTACGACAGGAATTTCTATGGGCCTGGGAGAGTCAGTTCCAAAGTATGCTGAAATACCTTTCAGTGTGCTAGCTCAGTAATCTATTGCTAATGATTCTTAATGCTTGCAGTGCAATTGATGCATAAAGTTTGGCCAGCTCCCTCATTATCATTTGCAGCAGGCCAATTCTGTACCCTGAATAGATTAACTCGGTAATAGGCAATATATATTATGATTACTAAGAGTATTGTGTGTAAGATCTACCTGATACGATCATTTATGCAAACTTCTGCCATGAAAGAAAGAGCTTGCATTTATGTAGCGCCTTTCACGACCTCAACGTCCCAAAGTGCTTTGTAGCAAATGAAGGACTTTTGAAGTGTAGTCACTGTTGTAATGTAGGAAACGCAGCAGCCAATTTGCGCACAGTAAGGTCACACAAACAGCAATGT
The DNA here is from genome assembly GCF_035084215.1 of Heptranchias perlo. NCBI lineage: Eukaryota > Metazoa > Chordata > Chondrichthyes > Hexanchiformes > Hexanchidae > Heptranchias > Heptranchias perlo. The sequence continues at coordinate 16,929,263 of NC_090326.1, forward strand.
GATAACGACCAGATAAACTTTTTTTTGTGATGTTGGTTGATGGATAAATGTTGGCCAGGACACCGGGGAGAACTCCCCTGCTCTTCTTCGAATAGTGCCATGGGATCTTTGACGTCCACCTCAGTTTAAATTCTCATCCAAAAGACGGCACCTCTGACAGCACCGCAGCCCCTCAGTACTGCACTGAAGTGTCGGTCTAAATTATGTGCTCTCGTGTCTGGAATGGGGCTTGAATCTATGTCCTTCTGATTCAGAGGTGAGGGTGCTACCACTGAGGCAAGACTGACCCCCCCCCCCCATTTTAACTTTGTTTTGAAATTTATTCTGACCTTTTCTTGGAAATTAAAAATGTTCTGGACAGTGACATGTAATGTTATTATGGGGGAAAACAAATGCCTACCCCATGTCACAATACCATGTAATACAGAGAATGTAAAACCCTTAAAAGCGGGCAGTCACTTATACTGGAGAAAGGCTGTCCTCAGATCAGAAACGTACCTTCTGGGAAATTGTGGGCGCAAGCCTGTCCTGTCAGCCTGTAATACAGCATGTAAACACCAAATCTCCCGTAATTCTTTGCTTGATACCTTGTCACCTGAACACTTTGTGTATAGTACATAATTGGGACAAAAGATCACCGGTATTAAAAAGGTTATTATTAAATAGACAAATGCCTGGACTGCTTTTCTGTTGATCACTAGACTTCCTGCAGTGAATGCACTTTTCTAGTCCTCTAGCACCATCTACTCCAGATTTCTCTTCAGCCTTTCTTGCCTTTCTCCAAAGTCAGATGGTCTAAAAACTACTCATTACTTCCCTTCCACTCTCACTCTTTCCACCCTTCTTTCCCCCCTTCTTTCCCCCTCCTTCCTCCCCCTCCCCCCATCCATCCTCTCCTGAAGACATTGACTGTTGCTGAGGAAAGGTTTTGCATGTGCTGGCAGCCTTTCAGTACCTCACCCAAAAGGCTACGTCTCGCGTGTGACCCAAGACATTGAACGTCAGCAGGCCATTTGGTCATGGAGGGCATCACTGCTGAGCCCAATTCTACTTCTGCTGATGCCCACGCACATGCACTTTCCAGCAGGAATCGCTGCACACTGATGCACAGTATTTTTTTTTAGTTGTTCTCCAGATGTGAGCAAAGCTAGCGAGACTACATTTATTGCCCATCTCTAGTTACCATGAGAAGGTGGTGGTGGGCCTTGAACTGCTGCAGTTGTACGAAAATGGCGGGTAGTAAAAGACCAGCTGGTCCATCAAGTCTGCCCCACACTCATCATGCCTGGGGCATCATGATCAGACATTACTTACCCACTCCCCTCCCCCCCATCCCCACTGCCATGTAATCTTCTGGGAAGAATAGAAAAACAGAATGTTTTTTAAATGGTGAGAAACTATTAAATGTTTTGATTTGGGTGTCCTGTTACAAGAAACACAAAAAGTTAGCATGTAGGTACAGCAAGCAATTAGAAAGTCAAATAGCATGTTGGCCTTTATTGCAAGGGGGTTGGAGTACAAGAATAAGGAAGTCTTACTACAAGTGTACAGGGCTTTGGTGAGACCTCACCTCGAGTACTGTGTACAGTTTTGGTCTCCTTACCTAAGGAAGGAGATACTTGCCTTTGGGACAGTGCGACGAAGGTTCACTAGATTAATTCCTGGGATGAGAGGGTGGTCCTATGAGGAGAGATTGAGTACAATGGGTCTATACTCTCTGGAGTTTAGAAAAATGAGAGGTGATCTCATTGAAATATATACGGTTCTGAGGGGGCTTGATAGGGTAGATGCTGAGAAGTTGTTCCCCCTGGCTGGAGAATCTAGAATTAGGGGGCATAGTTGCAGGATAAGGGGTCAGCCATTTAAGACTGAGATGAATCCAAGGTGAATGTAATAAAACTCCTCCATTTAAGACTCAGAGAGTTGCGAATCTTTGGAATTCTCTACCCCAGAGGGCTGTGGATGCTGAGTCATTGAATATATTCAAGGCTGAGATAGATAGATTTTTGGACTCTAGGGGAATCGAGGGTTATGGGGATCGGGCAGGAAAGTGGAGTTGAGGTTGAAGATCAGCCATGATCTGATTGAACGGTGGAGCAGGCTCGAGGGGCCCAATGGCCTACTCCTGCTCCTATTTCTTATGTTCATATGAGAGGCAAAAAAATCAGAAAAAAAACCCAGGGCCAAAAGAGGGGAAGAATCTGGAAAATTCCTCTCCGACCTCCCCTCAGGTGGCTGAAAGACCAGGAGACCACTCTGACCATGCTTACGTTAACTTTTAAACCAGTTATGCAACCTCTGGTCCAGTTCCCTTTTTGAGGGCATTCAGAGAGTCAGCACCCACCGCACAAGCCAGCGGCACATTCCAATGAATGACTACTCTCTGGGAAAAGAAGAACTGCCTAACATCTAGAATATTCCTATTCTTGTGTAGCTTAAATACATGTCCCCTGGTCCTCCCCAATCTGTCAAACTGAAATAATCTATCAACAGCCCTTTTGTTATCTTATATACCTCTATCAGGTCACCTCTAAGTCTACGCTGCTCTAAAGTCCTTGTCAGTTTAAACCCGGGTTGATTTTTTTCTCCCTTCTCCCTAGCCCAGGGACAGTGAGGCCAATTATAGTATCCCGGCTGGCCTCCCTGAGCTTGAACCTGGGACTGTTCTGGTCTGCATAGTTTAGTCCTGTACAAGGTGGTACTTTCACTCACTAGACCATTGGAGGCACTCATCCAGATATTAATAGTAACTGCCACAAGCCTTAGACAACGGACGTATGCTGCCAAAGTGAATGGAATAAAACTCCTCCACTCATTACTCTTTTTGTAGAATTTAAAAGCGCAGTTCTTTGAATAGTTAACCTTGCCTTATCTAAACAGCAAGGAAGCGGCAAAAACACTAGAATGAAACCTTAGGGTGAAGTAAGAAGCCAAATATTATACAAGTGAGATCTGCGGGGCTAGTGAATTGTTGGTTGAGGGATAAATGTTGCCCAGGACACAGTGGAAAACTCCCCTGCTCTTCTTCAGATCCACCCGAGAGGGCAGATAAGCCCTCGCTTCAACAGAGGACGGCATCTCTGACACTGCAGCACTCCCTCAGTACTGCACTGGAGTGTCAGTCTACATTACATGCTCAAGTCTCTGGAGTGGGACTTGAAGCCACCACCTCCTGACTCAGAGGCGAGAGTGCTACCCACTGAGCCAAGGCTGACGCTACAAAATTTGGGCGCTTAAGATTTGTGTTTTTAAAAAAAAATAACCTCCTGGTTCAGCAGAAGTACGAAACGTATGTGCTGCCTGATAGCTCGGTTTATCTAACGTTCCCTGGACCATGTAATAGAGCCTGTGTATTATGGGATGTGAATTTCCTCGAGAGTTTTGTCGCTCAAACACTGTAACTTTGGTGGGAGAGCCTCGAAATTTCCAGGTAAACCAGCGTAAACGGATCCAGCGTATATGCTCAGCACCGCGGCTGCACTCACCATTTATGGTCCGCATATCTGTCCCACACCTGTGCTCTAACCCAATCAGCGCATGGACTCTATCTCCCATCTGCCACTTGCATTCTCTCCCCTGGTCTGCCTTCTTCATGAGCAGCATTAATAGCAGTAAAAGTCTGCTCAGAAACAAGTTTAAAAAGACAATGGCCCAGAATTTGCTGGAACGGGGCATATCGCGGCGTGCCCCGTTAGTTAGACTTTTTACCTCACTCTTCAGCTCTAAAACTTTGTTGCCCTGCAAGTTGCTGAAAGTACGAGCTGATAACGGCACGGCGAGGAAAACGGGGCATCTCGGACCACAGTCAACGACGGGACTAACAGTGTATCTCCTTAGCTAATGAGACTTAAGGATTGAGAAAGAAACAGGAACGACAGAGAAGGAAATAGAGGAAAATCAGGTACAGAAAAGAGGAATAAAGAGAGGGAAAGAAAGAGTGGATTAAGAGAAAGATAAAAGAGACAGATAGGAAAAGTACGAAATAAATTAAAATTTGAAATTTTTTACGTCTAAGAAGAATTTACTACATGCAGGAAAAAGATTGAGCAGTTTCAATTGTTCCCGTGAGTGGCATTGCAGAAATATAAATCTCATTGTTAAAAAGGTACTTACGCCGTTAAGTACCAGCCCTAGCTTTCCTTGGTGAGTTCAATGGGCAATTACAGCACAAATCAACTTCACAAAACTCACGGCGAGGGTGAGATGCCGTTTTCGCGAGGCTAATGATGGAGTGGCGCCTATCGGCCAGCAACTTGTAGCGATTCACAACTCACAGGTATCTCTTCCTCGCCTCAAGTTGCTGGACAATTTACACATTAATAGCAGCGAACACCATTAAACTGTCTGTTATTCTGGCAGCAAATTCTGGGCCAATATAAGAGTCCATATATCTAAAAATCAAAAATAAATCAAAGAATAAAGTTGGGACGTATTTGAATAAATCATTGCGAAACTGCTGCATGCTTCCATTCGGCTCATATACTACAAACACACAGGAGACAGATGCATTCTGCTCCCGACAACCCCTCCCATGCTCCAACAACCTAGAATCTGGAGTATTCCCACACCCCAACCCCCAAGTGCTTCCAGGTTCAGACTAAATTTGTGAGGGGATCTTCTCCCAAAAATTCCCAGGTCCTAGCCCAGCGCTGTCCGATAGAAATCACTGACTAGCCACAGGTGTTACTACGGTAACACAGTTTTAGACACATGCATTAATTTTAGTTCTGAAGACGAGAGAAATTGTTTCAGAACAATTTCTGATGAATGAGTGTTAATTTCAGTCAAGGAACGCCATGCATTCTTTTCTGTGAACCTACTGGAAATGTTCTGTCAAATTCAAAATGCACATGTTCGAAAAGTTTCTTCAAATTATCCATCTTATTTTCAGCAAACAACCTTGTGCACAGTGGCTTCTGGTCACTTTCCACAACGGTAAACTGAATTACCCATCCATCACCTGATCTCGGCCCTTTTTGACTGGAGGTTCAGAACCTGTCCATGTTCTCCTTTCAAGCGCACCCCCACTCTCCACCCAGACCCAGACCCATTCTCCACCCAGACCCAGACCCACTCTCCACCCAGACCCAGACCCACTCTCCACCAGACCAACCCCCACTCTCCACCCAGACCCAGACCCACTCTCCACCCAGACCCAGACCCACTCTCCACCAGACCCAGACCCAGTCTCCACCAGACCAACCCCCACTCTCCACCCAGACCCAGACCCACTCTCCACCAGACCCACCCCCACTCTCCACCCAGACCCAGACCCACTCTCCACCCAGACCCAGACCCACTCTCCACCAGACCCAGACCCACTCTCCACCAGACCAACCCCCACTCTCCACCCAGACCCAGACCCACTCTCCACCAGACCCACCCCCACTCTCCACCCAGACCCAGACCCACTCTCCACCAGACCAACCCCCACTCTCCACCCAGACCCAGACCCACTCTCCACCCAGACCCAGACCCACTCTCCACCAGACCAACCCCCACTCTCCACCAGACCCACCCCCACTCTCCACCCAGACCCAGACCCACTCTCCACCCAGACCCAGACCCACTCTCCGCCCAGACCAACCCCCACTCTCCACCCAGACCCAGACCCACCCCCACTCTCCACCCAGACCCAGACCCACCCCCACTCTCCACCCAGACCCAGACCCACCCCCACTCTCCACCCAGACCCAGACCCACCCCCACTCTCCATTCAGACCCAGACCCACCCCCACTCTCCACCCAGACCCAGACCCACCCCCACTCTCCATTCAGACACACCCCCACTCTCCGTCCAGACCCACCCCCACTCTCCACCCAGACCCAGACCCACTCTCCACCCAGACCCAGACCCACTCTCCACCAGACCAACCCCCACTCTCCACCCAGACCCAGACCCACCCCCACTCTCCACCCAGACCCAGACCCGCCCCCGCTCTCCGTCCAGACCCGCCCCCGCTCTCCGTCCAGACCCGCCCCCGCTCTCCGTCCAGACCCGCCCCCGCTCTCCGTCCAGACCCGCCCCCGCTGTCCGTCCAGATCCGCCCCCGCTCTCCGCCCAGACCCGCCCCCGCTCTCCGCCCAGACTCGCCCCCGCTCTCCGCCCAGACCCGCCCCCGCTCTCCGCCCAGACTCGCCCCCGCTCTCCGCCCAGACCCGCCCCCGCTCTCCGCCCAGACCCGCCCCCGCTCTCCGTCCAGACCCGCCCCCGCTCTCCGTCCAGACCCGCCCCCGCTGTCCGTCCAGACCCGCCCCCGCTCTCCGTCCAGACCCGCCCCCGCTCTCCGCCCAGACCCGCCCCCGCTCTCCGTCCAGACCCGCCCCCGCTCTCCGCCCAGACCCGCCCCCGCTCTCCGCCCAGACCCGCCCCCGCTCTCCGCCCAGACCCGCCCCCGCTCTCCGCCCAGACCCGCACCCGCTCTCCAATCCAGACCCCCCACCCCTCCCCCAGCTCACCACCCAGACGCCTGCTTTCCATCCTGACCCGCCCCCTCACATGCACGAGGTAAACGTTCTTACTGTGGAGCTGCTGGGCTGCAACGGTACGAGGAGCTGTACTACAAGACAAACACTTCTTTCGGACTCTCCTGTTCTGCTCCGAGACCTGAGGCGCATCTGTCCGTTGCTGGGATCACCTGTCGCAGAGTGGTGCAGGTTATGCCCAGTCTTTTTACCCATGGAGCCGCACTCGGGTTTGCAGTGGAGGTGCCGGGGCCTGCATTGAGTTAGTCTTGTAGCTCGCTGTCAGCTGTGATTTTTTTCCCTTATGGACCAGTCGGTGGAGTGTGGGGCCATGTCCCAGTTTGGCAACAGCCATTTAGCGACATTGCTGGCCGGTGCCCATAGACCCATGCGTGATGTGCCCCTGCTAATCAGCCATGCAATTCGCCACATCTGGATTCCCAATTAACCACATGTGGCGAGTGGCTAACTTATCGGATAACACTGCCCTAGCCATAATGTTCCTAAGGCCTAGCACTGCCCCCCCCCCTCCAACAAAGTGCTCCCAGCTGTCTGTTGCAAGTCCCCCACCCTCGGAGGCTGTGGCTCCTTCTATTTATTCCAACTCAAGAGCCCAGCTGCTTACTTCCTCCCCCCACCCTGGCCTGATTTCCACCCCCAAGTTTCTTTCTCACCTGCACGTGTTACAACCCCTCCCACACCACCTCCTTCCTAATCCTGGTGCCCACCTCCAATACTTTGGCTCCTTTCTTTAACCAATTGGGCTTCAACATTGATAGAAATTGAGTATATCGGTGAAGAAGCAGAGAGATATTGGGAGAGATGTAGAAGAGGGAGAGGATGGAAAGAATGAGCGAGCGAGCCAGAGAGACACTACACATAGAAAGGGGAAGGTAAACTGAAAGAGAGAGAAAAGGGATGGGTGGAGAAAGAAAACAGAAAAACAGTTCCAGATGGAAAGGCACATTTTTTATCTGTAGGCAGTCGACTAGTATATTGCATACTTCTTGCTTTCCACAGATATTGAGGAATATTGCTCCATATAAATGTTAAACTAAATTGGCTTCACGAGAGCTACGGGTAAATGTGTAAATTATATTGAATAAACAGTGAGGGTCTGTTCTAGGCAATAAATCAGAATGGACAAAATGAGGTCTATCCAGGTTTGTGCATAAAAAGACTGACTGCACCATTACTTACTATGTAAGGAACAAATCAGGAGCATGGTAACAATTTGCACATGTCATTGCATTGCTAGGAATTTGCTGGTATCGGGATTGCATAGATGCAGGTTCGACAGGATTATAAAAATCTGTTATTGTTTACTGTCTCCAAGCAACCTGGCATAATATTATCACACAATCACACTTTAAATGGTAGTGTGAAGTGGTGTCCTACATGTTCTATGTTTTAATCTTCTATGGCCAACTTTTCAGTTGCAGAGTTATTTTTGAGACTTGAATTCAGCTCAGTAATGAGGGGATGTGCAATGCTCCGTATCCTGCCGCTGATCTTTATTTCGAAACAAAAAATGTGGATAGCTCTTACAAAAATGTAGGTTAAAGCATTACTGGGAAATCTGTAGCATTTGTGGCTTTTGAGCTAGTGATTGCCGATACTTGTTGGGATTCTTAAAAAAAAAATATTAAAACAAAGCCAAGATACTAAATTGCTGTCTTAATTGCAGGGCGCTGGTATGCACAAACGAACACTTGCTGAGGGAGCTGAATGAAACGCGGGCCCGACACAAGGCAGAAGTGGACCAGCTGCACTGGAGCTACATTCAGCTCAAGAAAACCATGGAGCAGCCCACCCGCACCACGACCATGACAACATCTGGCTGCATATCGTCGAGCAGAGAGATTAAAAGCCACATTGAGATAGAAGATCAGAGACGTTAAAGGCAACCCTCCGCCCCCACAAAAAAAAAGACTGACCTGGAGAAAACAAAATGAGCTGGAGCCCTGTACGAGACCATGCTGTTTACTGAAAGCACCTCTCCTTCCATCAATACAAAGTTTAATAACTCATGGCCAGAGATGTGTCAAACGTGTCTACAGTACGTGTACCGAAGATAGAGATGTAACAGTGTTTAATTCATTTAACAAGGCTTCTAGTCGGGTTCAGAGTTTTGTAACTTCTCACTTCTTGTTCCTTCTACTAGTTTCCCCTCCACCTGGCTCCAAGTGTCCCAGAGTTTCAAACCAGTCCTCCCGAAGCAGCTTATATTGCAGCTCAGATCTGTTTGAAGGCTTAGAATATACTTTTACTTGTCTCTTCCTTACATAAGCCAGTTCTCAAACCCTCAATCTGGCCTTTCAATGTTTCACTAAACGTACAAATAGGTTGCAAACATATCAAACAGCTCTCTCTATATATTTGGTTTCACTCTACATACTTTGTTACATTGCTTTCATCCTGTGCAGCCTGCACATTTCACTCTAGAGCTAGTTATTGGACAGTAGCATTAGTAACATAAAACATTTGTTTGAAATTCCTCTGCTATTTTAACAAAAGGTGTTAACCCTTTTAAAATAAATGAGCATTGTGTTTGCTCCTAATATTGCACAGTGTGCAGTGAACCCTTCTATGTCTTGAATTGCAAGATAAAATGTTTTTACTTTACAATTCAATTAATTTTTGATGTACATGATGTCATGAAGATTAGGTTGGTTGCTGGTTGGCAGAAATGAGTTGAAAGCTCACTCCTGTGTTTTTATCCACATAATAATTTCAGTAAGCCCCCTGTAATTATGCGACTATATGGAGATTTACTTTTAACACAATGATTTGTGTTAATATTACAACAGGACTGAGGGGAGCAGGCAGTTTGAGAATTCTTTGTTGTACATTCAAACTATCAAGCAGATGCTCATCGTTCTTGGATTTTTGAGATGTAGTCTCCCTCTTTCTAAAGCTTTTCTTTCCCTCCTCAAGGTGGCCTCCCTGTTCCGTGTGCCATCCACAGCCAATGGCAGGCGGCTCAGCCTCTGTTTCCGGGCCCCCTCCCAATGTCGCTCAGAAACTGACCACTGCGGGTTTATGTACGAGAGCAGTCAAAGAGATGGCTCTTACTCCCTTCCTATAGGAGCGTCTAGCTAACACATATAACCTTCCTATAGGGGCTTCTAACTAACACATATAACCTTCCTATAGGGGCTTCTAGCTAACACATATAACCTTCCTATAGGGGCTTCTAGCTAACACATATAACCTTCCTATAGGGGCTTCTAACTAACACATATAACCTTCCTAAAGGGGCTTCTAGCTAACACATATAACCTTCCTATAGCACCTGTCCAGCTAACACATATAACCTTCCTATAGCATCTGTCCAGCTAACACATACAACCTTCCTATAGCACCTGTCCAGCTAACACATACAACCTTCCTATAGCACCTGTCCAGCTAACACATACAACCTTCCTATAGGGGCTTCTAGCTAACACATACAACCTTCCTATAGGGGCTTCTAACACATACAACCTTCCTATAGCACCTGTCCAGCTAACACATATAATCTTCCTATAGCACCTGTCCAGCTAACGCATACGACCTTCCTATAGGGGCTTCTAACTAACACATACAACCTTCCTATAGCACCTGTCCAGCTAACACATATAACCTTCCTATAGCACCTGTCCAGCTAACACATACAACCTTCCTATAGCACCTGTCCAGCTAACACATACAACCTTCCTATAGCACCTGTCCAGCTAACACATATAACCTTCCTATAGCACCTGTCCAGCTAACACATATAACCTTCCTATAGCACCTGTCCAGCTAACACATATAACCTTCCTATAGCACCTGTCCAGCTAACACATACAACCTTCCTATAGCATCTGTCCAGCCAACACATACAACCTTCCTATAGCACCTGTCCAGCTAACACATATAACCTTCCTATAGCACCTGTCCAGCTAACACATATAACCTTCCTATAGCACCTGTCCAGCTAACACATATAACCTTCCTATAGCACCTGTCCAGCTAACACATATAATCTTCCTATAGCACCTGTCCAGCCAACACATACAACCTTCCTATAGCACCTGTCCAGCTAACACATATAACCTTCCTATAGCACCTGTCCAGCTAACACATATAACCTTCCTATAGCACCTGTCCAGCTAACACATATAATCTTCCTATAGCATCTGTCCAGCCAACACATACAACCTTCCTATAGCACCTGTCCAGCTAACACATACAACCTTCCTATAGCACCTGTCCAGCTAACACATACAACCTTCCTATAGCACCTGTCCAGCTAACACATATAACCTTCCTATAGCACCTGTCCAGCTAACACATACAACCTTCCTATAGCACCTGTCCAGCCAACACATACAACCTTCCTATAGCACCTGTCCAGCTAACACATACAACCTTCCTATAGCACCTGTCCAGCTAACACATATAACCTTCCTATAGCACCTGTCCAGCTAACACATACAACCTTCCTATAGCACCTGTCCAGCCAACACATACAACCTTCCTATAGCACCTGTCCAGCTAACACATACAACCTTCCTATAGCACCTGTCCAGCTAACACATATAACCTTCCTATAGCACCTGTCCAGCTAACACATACAACCTTCCTATAGCACCTGTCCAGCTAACACATACAACCTTCCTATAGCACCTGTCCAGCTAACACATATAACCTTCCTATAGCACCTGTCCAGCCAACACATACAACCTTCCTATAGCACCTGTCCAGCTAACACATATAATCTTCCTATAGCATCTGTCCAGCCAACACATACAACCTTCCTATAGCACCTGTCCAGCTAACACATATAACCTTCCTATAGCACCTGTCCAGCTAACACATATAACCTTCCTATAGCACCTGTCCAGCCAACACATACAACCTTCCTATAGCACCTGTCCAGCCAACACATACAACCTTCCTATAGCACCTGTCCAGCTAACACATACAACCTTCCTATAGCACCTGTCCAGCTAACACATATAACCTTCCTGTAGCACCTGTCCAGCTAACACATACAACCTTCCTATAGCACCTGTCCAGCTAACACATACAACCTTCCTATAGCACCTGTCCAGCTAACACATATAACCTTCCTATAGCACCTGTCCAGCCAACACATACAACCTTCCTATAGCACCTGTCCAGCTAACACATATAACCTTCCTATAGCAGCTCTCTAGCTAACACATATAATCTTCCTTTAGGAGCTGTCTAGCTAATTTGTATAAGCTTGCTATAGGAACTGTCCAATGAACTCTCATTACCTTCCTATGACAGCAAGTCAAAAGTCAGAGGGAAATTAAGGAAATGAACCCACATCCCACCAGTCGAGTTCAGCCTGCATTGTTGATTTTAATTTATATTTTATTTTCTTCCATCCTTTCTGCGTACAAGTGAGCTGACTTCGATGTGAGGGAGACCAGGGCAATGGCAGCACAGAAGGCTGGTCCACAGCTGTCTTGCTCATGGTTCACGTGCTCCGAATTCCTGATCTGTAATGAGACGATTTGAGCAGGAGCAAGGGCTCTGCCCGAGAGGTAGGAAGCAACTGAGGGTTGGTCCTGTGCTGTTCTCAGTCCAATTCCCCAGTTATAATGTGCCTTCAACAGAGGCTGATGCATTTACCGATCTCACACGTGGGTATGATGTATGGCATGGAGGAGAACAAGAGGGTCAGGGGTGAATACAATAACTTGCAGGAAACAAAACTAGTGCTAATTACGCTGGGGCTACAAATGCTAAAAACCATGTTCTCATGCATGTGTCTGATGGTATCGACTCTTAACATTGCTGCAATGCTCTCAAAATTTTCAATACTGCAAAGGCCACTTTTTCCAAGTTAGAAAATGATAATGACAGGAAAGCTTTTATTATATGCTCAATTTTCCCTTTGCCAAAAAAAACTGCACTACTTTACAGTTTCTATTCAGCTTTTACACGTCTAAAAACAGCCGGAAAATATTCTAGTTGATAAAGGAGAATTGTATCGAAATTACAACATGGAAACAGGCCATTCGGCCCAACCAGTCCATGTTGGTGTTTATCCTCCATATTAGTAGTCCTAATCTCATGTGCCCACCCTTCCTCCCATATCCCTTTAAACCCCTTTCCTGTTTGGGGGGCATTTTTAAATATTGACAACTTTCTTTGTTTCCCCAAGATTAAAAAAAATCCATCCTCATTGGTTAGGAAGTATCCCTTTTATAATTTCTGTTCCTCACACCTCTGGTCCACAGCTGTCTTGCTCATGGTTCACGCGCTCCGAATTCCTGATCTGTAATGAGACGATTTGAGCAGGAGCAAGGGCTCTGCCCGAGAGGTAGAGCCCTTATGTTGGACTGCAGTTGGGAATGGGAGCATCGGCTGCATGGATCCGCATCAGACACCTCAAGTTAGGTTAGATGGGGAGTACTTAATATTGAAGAGATTCATTTCTCTTTTTTTTAAAAAGAATGAATGTCAGTAATTCAATTGCTACAATGACATTTAGAGATGCCTACTATTTGACATGCAGCTTATCCCCTTTCCATGGGCCTCTCACCAGCACTCATCCTGGTCAAGCCACACTGTCTGCGGCAGGAATTTCTATTGCTTCTGTTAACGGCAATATGTGTGGCATCAATCAAACTGGGTGAGAGGAATAGTCAGTCACGGGAACAGGAGGAGGCCGCTCAGCCCCTCGAGCCTGTTATGCTGTTCAGTCAGATCATGGTTGATCTGTACCTCAGTTCCATTTAGCCACCTTTGCTCCATATCCCTTGATACCCTTACCCAACAAAAATCTTATCAAGTCACCTCCTCTCCTGCCCTAGCCCCTCGTTCGTGGATACCGAGTTCCTCTGTTACGTCCCATCAAGTGAAAAGCAATGCTGACAAAAGATAGCCCTTATTTCAATATGACAAAGCATGACCATCAGAAGAAGTAGTACAGGGTCCAGACTCTCAAACCTATGGCAGTTTAATTGTGAGTCCAGCACTCAACTACCCAACGACATTTAAAATGGACACGATAAAAAATCATTCCTGAAATACAAACAAGCTGTTGTTGTTCTTGTGTGAATCCAGGACAATAAAAGAATCCCAAAGTGGATTATTTCAGTTTTAATTGTATAGCTGTTATTGCAGCAGATTTTGTGAGAGTTGATACATATGTTGTGACTGAGCAACAATAAACCAGTTACTGCGGCTGAGGGATTGCAAACAATGTCTTGGAGCTGCCTTTAGACGTACTGCGAAACATCCTGATCTAGTCCATCTGTGTTACAGTAGCTGTTATCTACTTGTTGCAGGTGCTATATGTCTAGCTCTCGATTAGATACAATTTCAATAAATTATGAAATGCCTCAATTTTTTATTTCAGCAAGTATCCACCTGACCAAAGGACTTTGGAAGTAGCTATTTTAAGTTAGTTTATTCAATGATTTCTTCCGTTGGCTGATTGTTAAAACCTGTAATAATGTAATGGTATTGGCGTAAAGTTTGTGCTAGCGGTGAAGGATCGATAATGTTTACTTTTCAATGTTATGAAAATAATGTGGGATTTTGCATAAAGAATCTGTGGCGGGAGCAGATTTCGGTTTCAAGGAATTTGCAGTACAGTAGTTTTTAAAAGCCTCTTTTATAACTTAAGCAGTGTAGAATTATAATGTGTTGAATCATCGTTAATAGATTAACTGTTTCTATCCCAGGGTAAAACTCCAATGGCCTGACTGTTGTCCACACAGATGCATAGAGCCAATTTACTAACAATTGTAATAGCTCACGGCCCGAAAAGGCAGACCCAATCATAATGCTTATTAATTTGATCTGTGCACTACTGTTGTTTGAAGCTATTTGACTTGTTTTTACATTGTTATTTTTAGTACGAAATGTAATGTATTATTGGGTTATTTCTTCTCGAGGACTAATTTTGTTGTCTCAACACAAGTCTTTTAAGGATAAAGAGTTTTGTTTGCTCCAGAGATCTGTTTTCTCCCCTAAATAGTTTCTGTCCCCCCCCTCCCCGTTGGCTATTTCTCCCTACTCATCGTATCCTGAGTCTTCAAAGGCGACTTTAAGAGCTCTCGTCTCTCACCTCCATTTCCCATTCCCTTTCCATCCATCTCTCATCTTCTCTCTCCGTTGATAAACAGAAGCTCATGTAGTCCCACATATTGGTGCAGACCTGATTCACTTGACTGCCCTATGCTAATCTGTGCCTCTATCTGTATCAAATTCCAGACAAGTGATGCAATTGTTTTGAAATTGTTTTGTGGTTCAGCCTCTTTACACTGAAGATTGTGGGTTATACGGTCAGTCTGCTCAACAGTGGCACTTTGTCATTCATTCTTTGTCTTATCTATATTGGAATGCTATGAAATCAATTTGAATCAATGTCAGACTTGAAACTTAAGCCCAGAAGTGGTCTGTCCTACCATATTAAAGTAACATCACCAAACCTGATGGTGATAATTAAAATGTGCATTATATTTCCCTTTCCCCTGTTAAATCCCAATGTTGCATTTAGCCTAATGATCCTGTGTATTATCATAGAATCTTACAGCACAGAAGGAGGCCATTCAGCCCATCATGCATGTGCCAGTTATTTGTAATTAGTCCCACTACCCTGCTCTTCCCCATAGCCCTGCAAATGTTTCCTTTTCAAGTATATATCCAATTCCCTTTGGAACGAGATTATAAAGAACAACAGTCTAAAGCATATTATAGAACAGGATTATGTTCCAGGATTAAGATAGCGTCTCATGGCTTACAGGATTGCCTCTGTGTTACTGGTTTGTTGTACACTCCAAAATGTGTCCTATACACGTCACTAAAAGGCCCATGTCATGTAGAACCCTCAGAAATTAATTATACCCCAACAGTGTTGATAGGATAAACAGCACACTGGGTGATATTGTGCTGTGGTTGTTTAGCTCAGGGAGATCTATGGGAAAAGGTATGTTAGTTTATAGATTTTGAACACCATTACTGTACCAGTAAATCCTAGCTACAAGTACCACTGCGAGCAATCCACGTTCAGAAAGCTGGATAATCTCAAACCTTTGTAATGAATAAATTGCTTGCTGTGGTACTCCTAGCTGAGATTTGCTGGTACAGTAATGGGGTTTAAAACAATGACAACGTAGCATCATAGTAGGTACAGCACAGGAGGAGGCCATTCGTCCCATCGTCCCTGTGCCGGCTCTTTGAAAGAGCTATCCAATTAGTCCCACTCTCCTGCTCTTTCCCCATAGCCCTTTAAATTTTTTCCCTTCAAGTATTTCTCCAATTCCCTTTTGAAAGTTGCTATTGAATCTGTTTCCATCACCCTTTCAGGCAATGCATTCCAGATCATTACACTAAAATGTATAATTGAACTAGTGTACCTGCCCATAGTTTTTTTAAAGTGGAATACCACTGGAGCTGTTCCTAGAATGTTACAAAGTGAGATTCCAGGGCATTGACTTTTTTCCTTCTGATTTAAATCCCATTTGCAAGAACTTTAGTGCCATGAAGCTCAATTATTGATTTCATACTTTTGGTGTTTGTCTCTTGAATCACACCAGACTCCTTCCCCATAATCTTCACTCCCCCGACACTATTAGAGAATGAAGCAGTTTATGATGTCCCAGTTAATCAGAAGCTCGCGGGCACCAGTTTTACGGCAGTGTGGTTGGTTGCGGCACTGGGTAATGGTCTGTTACCCTGAAACACTGTTCACCATCATTTTGATTTGGTCCCCGGGGTGGCGTTGTGCTCTTTGTCCACCTGTACCACCGACGAGATGGTGGTTGCACTAAGGGTTTGTATGAACCTTCCCCCTGCCTCCAGTGGGAAAGGTCCATGCTCCCCCACCCCCCCAAAAAAATGTTAATTGTAAACCTGAGCAGTTGCTTGGCATTGTCTCTGGTCCTCTGACCTCTGTCCTCTGACCTCTGCCCTCAGTTCAAGAGCGGCGAATTCAGAGCACAGGCTGCCTTGATGCATCATGGAAGTGATTCGGCAATATAAGCACCACAGGAATGTCTGCCTTGATCTAGGATCCATCAGTGCTTCCTGGTACTTCTAGTAACGGAATGGCCGCTGAGACTGTTTGAATGGTTTAATGTTGTCATTAAACCTTTGCATAGCCCAGGGCCACACATCTACGTATGAACATGGAAGGCAAATCTCTGAACTATACATCAAGTTGTTTCCATCTTTATAATAAAACTAGAAAGATTAATTACTAAATATTTATATTTGTAGAAATATTTATTAATTTTTAAAGTTTGGTATGACTACTATTTTTTGATTGTGTATGTTTTTATAATCTAAATTAAATGTTCTCTTGAAATGGTATTTACCCTGTTAAGTGTTTAATTCATGCCAAGTTGGCCCATGGTGTTATTGACAGCCTCAAATCCAGCCCCCAGTGGAGCGATTGAGCTGTTATGTTGAGGGAGAACTAGTTGCAGATTTTGACTGACCTAGCAGTCTTAATCTGGCTTTGTTTTGGTGAAGCTATGAGCTACTCTAAGTATTTGTTATTTTGTTTCTCTTTTCGGGTGTCCCCACTCCAGATATCTACTGACTGAGCAAGTAGACAATCCGCTCCCAGTGCTCCCCTTCAGCTGGATGCTGTGATATAAATGGAAGTGGTCTGGTGATGAAAGCGTTCGTCACCTACCCACACTTGTACAGCTGATTCTGGGAACTCGGATGTTCGTAGAATCATAGGCGTAAGTCCACGTTCACCAATAGCAACAACAACTTGCATTTATTTAGCACCTTTAACGTAGTAAAATGTCCCAAGGCACTTCATAGGAGCATTATCAAACAAAATTTGACACCGAGCCACATAAGGAGATATTAGGACAGGTGACCAAAAGCTTGGTCAAAGAGGTAGGTTTTTTTTAAGGAGCATCGTAAAAGGAGGAGAGAGAGGCGGAGAGGTTTAGGGAGGGAATTCCAGAGCTTAGGGGCTAGGCAGCTGAAGGCTGAGCCGCCAATGGTGGAGCGATGAAAATCGGGGACATGCAAGAGGCCAGAATTGGAGGAACGCAGGAGTTCTCGGAAGAACTGAAACCGTTTATCACAGCAGTCACCCGCACCTCAATAAGCTTCCTCTGTCCCTGAAATTTTTCTTCACAAATTGCATCTCTTTATTTCTTAAAGATAGCAGCACCACAAAATTGGAGTCAAACACTACAATCAATATTGGTGATAGAAGATATGATTGCGAAAAGTGACTTCAAATAAAATCTGTCGATAAACCTTTTATCATTCAGTTGTACTTTGTAATGGTAAATAATTTCAAATTAGGACCTTGTAACTTCATAACAAAAACCTTTTGTGTGGGTGAAGTCGTAACTAAATGATGTCCCTGAACCTTTTCAATTGTAATAAACACCTAACAAACAAATTTACCTAGCTGTGCAGCAAGAAAATTTCTATAAACTGTAGCTTAAAATAGCCGTTTTTGCAGAGCTAACTTCAATATTCCTATGTAATCATTCGGCAATCCAATCTGAGCAAAAACATTTTACAAAATGTGATTAAGTTTCTAAACAGTTCTGCTGTTACCAGAAGAAACTTGGCAACAGATGGCATATTACCTCCCACTGAGCATTCAAAACAAAAATTAATTAAAAAAGGTTTGTGGCACTGATTACTGCATCCCTCGTCCCCTAATGCTGCCGATTAGTCTTCGGCTATCCATTACCCATTCTACTCCCGCTGTTGGACTCCACCCCTTTTCTGCCACTGTTTTTACTGCTGCCATTGTTGCCTCACCGACTGCTCTGCCACATCTGGAGCCAGTCGGATGCTGCTTTGGATGGGAGTGCTTAGAACAGTAAAGTGTGGAAGAAACCAGTGAAGATGAATGAGTGACTACAGGGGCAGGAGGCATCAATCGGCCAATGCTGGAAGCAGGAATCCAATCAGTATGGGATGGTGAATGCTATGAATATCAGTAAAAGGAAGGATTGTATTTATAACAGCACCTCTCATGACCTCAGGACTGCCCAAAGCACTTTACAACCAATTAAGTACTTTTTTGAAGTTCGGTCACTGTTGTAATGTAGGGTAACGCTGGAGCCAATTTGTGCACAGCAAGATCCCACAAACAGCAATGAGAGATGACCAGATCATCGGTAGGACAAACAGGTGGTGAGCCGGACCAGACAGGGCAGCGGGTGGTCCCATAAGTGAGGAGGGGGAAAAAAGGGTCAGAATGGGAGGGGGAGAAGAACAGTGTGGGGGTGGGTACAAATCCATTGATAATATTCAATGGGAGAAGAGTTTGCAGCTTGGAATTAAATGGTGAGAACAACTTTAAATAAAACATAAACTTTGCCGCAAACTGATTGGAAGTGTTGCCGACCAGTATTTTTTTAAAAATCTCGCACTATTTGCAGGAGGCTCGAAGCCTGTGAAGGCAGCTGGGGCTGAACGCTGGTGAGGCTATTATTGTCACCTAGCAATTAGAAGAGTCAAAGGTAAGTTTAATGGTGAAGGAGGTGGCTAACTATTAAATGGCATCCTGTAAAACATACTCTCAGATTTATACCAAGATGCACTAAACTACTAAATCTCCAGAATAGCATGAGGAACCCTACTGAGCAAATGTTACAACAAAACAGGTTAAAATTACAATGGGGATTTTGCCTATATTTTCTTATAAGACCAGCGGTAAGATTGTTTTTTAAAAAGCTAGTAAAATTGAGGGGAGCAAGTAAAGCCATACAAATATAACAAGTAATAATATTTATTCGCTTTTGAAATATCAGACCAAAATCATGGTGATATCACCGTTGGGATTCATGAAAATAAATTACATAGCACCCTAGTAGTTTTGCAAATAGAATTTTATTTCATTTCCATTCTTACAAAATTTAGTCAGTCAGAGTTTACGATGTACTTCTTAGTGACATCATTTGGCAGCTTCTGATATACAAATGGAGCTAGCAATCTAGAAAAATAAGAGTGTAAATCTATGGAGAGAGAACTATTCATGACACCCGTAACTTGCTTCTAACCCTCTTGACCATCAGACCATGCGTCCTTTCCATTACAGTTTTGTGAAGGAGGGATTAAAGTGCTTGGCTTCGGGTGAGATTGGAACCAATGCATTCAGGCATTGCGTGCAATGGAAGGCATTTTGGCTACAAGTCTTGATTTGCATCAAGAATTAGTCACGATTAGAGTTTCAGAATTGTAATAAAACAGAAACTTAAATCTGGGTGTGTCAACAGTGCAAATTGGGCCAATGGCAGAAGCTGCCCCTAATTCAGCAGAACTGCAATCTCAGCTCACCGAGTAATGTCCTATTTGCCTTAGTTGGCAGCAAAGAAGCAGCAATTAACTGAGCTGTGAAGTAGAAACTGTACCCTATAGTAAAGCTCGCGGCAGGAACTGTCTATTTATATACAGGTTGGAGTTAGGATTTGTAAGGTGACAAAGCATTATAATTGTAATTTTAGAGTTTGATACAATTAACGATAAACAAGTCAATTTTAACGCAGCAATAATCAGTGTTGTGGATTATCACAGTTTGGATATTTTGATGCAGTTACAGCCCACAGCAGGTCTGTAGATGCTTAGATCAGCTATTTACATATCATTTGAGGTATTTAATTTCAACATAAACCACCGCTGCAGAACAATCTTTGAAGCCTTTTACAATGTGTCACAACACATCTGGAGCTTTATATTTCTGTGCACTTCATTCTTTTCCCTTTGGTGCTGGATTTTCTTTTGAGTACCACAAAAATTGCAGTGGTATTTATTACAATGTTAGCACCATAGACCCGTCATTACTCAATCAAATGGAGCTCCAGGCCTACCTGCCACAGTAAGTACAAGTTTAACCAGTTCTTAAGACTGTCGTACCTCCAAGGCAGTGCAAACCTGCACTTGCGCCATGAGACATTTGACTCCTATCAGACAACTGTTGGAGGAATAAGTACCAATTGCGGAGAAGTCCACCGATTGAACCTCTCCTTCATAGAAGATGGAGGCCATGGGGGAGGGGGAGGGAGGCGAGAAAAAAACGAGGGCCAAGATATAAACAGGAAGTAGAAAACTTGGGAAGAAAATATCGAGCTCATTTTAGCAGAAAGACATTGAATTTCATTTTAACAAATACTCAAAATCTTTGGACCTGCACCAGAAAGCGTAACCTTATTTGCAGTATTAAATGTCAATTAAAGGAGGTTAAATTAAGAGTGCTCCCACATTGTCAGTGATGGAATGTTTAGTCGGCTCCTGCGACCTCTGTGTCATCATGACACTCATTCCAGCTGCTGAACAATGCTGTTTGTCCATTTGCTTCGTATCATGAGCAGTTCACAAAGCATAGAAGCCAACTGGTCTGCTGTTTAGGCTTGAACCAACCTACGTTGTATAAAACATTGAAATTATTGCCATGTTTCCTCTGCTGGTTTCTACGTTAATGATAACATCAATCAAAATCTTCACATCCACAAGTCTTCATGCATTGTTCCTCTCGATACCTCATTTACAAGCTGGGATTTGCCTGTGCACTGGGGAGACATCAGAAGCATCCAGAAGGGGCTCGGCCAAAGCTTTCATTCATTGTTTTTGCAACTACAGCAGGGGCATTCCATAAAGTGCAGAATCAATCTTCCGAAGCGTGCAAAAGAGAATAATTCACTGAGCAACTCCAAGGTAAAACAGCTCTCAGTGGAAGGGTAGAAGGCAGGTTTACCTGAATGCAATAAAAGTGGAATGAAATGAAGTCGCAGTGTGCCAGGAACAAAGGAGGTGACCATATGCCAGTTTCCAATTCCTCATTTAAGTGGGGGGGGATGAAGCAAGGATGTGTGGTACAACATCCACCGCTATCACATATATAATGGCTGTAATGCATTCTACTCCCTTTAAGAGAACCACTGGTTGTGGATGCCTATCTGAGGCCCATAGAACTAGAGCCAACCATGCAATTTTTAGAAGCAGAATTACAATCAATTTCAGTATGACCACTTTACAGACTCTACATCGTTGTAACCAGAACTGAACTGGGCCTGGGGAAAAGGAGAAATACAGTTCCTGTATTTTACTTGTGGATCTACAGGACATTAGTTGTTTTGAAACACGATGAACACCCAGTTTTTCCAGACCGTGGTCATTTTCACTTGTACAAGGATGCGGAGGCATCATTCCTCAGCTTTTATTTTCTTTCAACTTAAGCCTTCCAACATCTGCCTGAGAATCATCAAAACTGTTGAAGTCTTTCATCCCATTCACCTCAGTGGCAGAAAGGTAGCAGGATATCGGCAGGCTGGTGATGCTGTTGAGGGTGTGAGTCATCTGTATCACCCTCATTGTTTTCTATGCCACTGGACTGGTCCTTATCTTCAGATTGTCCAAGGTTCCTCATCAACCACTTCAGCCTGAGGCTGACGGCCAGAAATTCTTCAGTCAGCTGCTGTTCTTTTCTCTGGCGTCTGCGGGTGACCTTCCTCAAGCTCACTTGCTGCCGCCGCTAGTTCCAATCCTACTTTCTTCAAACGGTTGATGGTGACGATTGTCACTTTTGATCTTACTGAAGTTTTTTTTGGCGGGCAACATGCCATTTGGGGCAGCTCGGTCAAAGAGTCTTGTCTCACTTCCATTGAGCATATCTTTAAGGCGCGCAGTGGTTAAATCAGTATTGGAGAACTATGCGTTGCCAGCTCGATGTATGCAGACACTTTCTCACCAACAGTCTCTTTGTAATAGTGCATTTTCCCCAATGAGAAGACCATTTGGTGGTGATAAAATCTCTCTTTTCCTTCTGAACACCCAGGTTTGAACGGCATTTTGCATGACAAGGCAACCAAAGAGGACATATATCTGCACCTGGACATGTTGAGACCAACACTTCCATGCCTCTTCCATGTTGGTATCTTTCCTACGTCTACTTCTCCGATCAGAGTTTGGAGTGAGAGCTCAGTCTCACGTGATGGTTTCATGGTTCTTCATCACCTTTCAAAGAGCATTTGTGAAACATCAGAGTACTTGGCCATTTTTCTCTGTCCCATCTTCCCCTCATCAATTGCTGTCGGAAGGGTCACCTTGTCATGTGGGGAAAGAGCAATGCTCCTGTACCTAGCAGATGTTCTGGTTCTTAACACATAACAATTGGTTGGAATCCATCCAATAATTCACCACAATGAAATGGTCCAAATGTTTGTGATATTGAAGTATCTGAAGATGTCCACTAGATACCCTCTGATCTGGGTATTAATGACCATCAGTAATGCCTATACTATATCAGCAAGAATCATTCAAAAGCGTCAAAGATTTTCACAACTGGCCACGGATTGGGGTGGGGGGGGGGGTCTTTCTATATTTACAGTTGGAGGCATTAATGACTGGCTGCACTTTACCAATTTTCTAAAACAAGTGCCAATGATTTTTCTAACCGACTAGAAATATGTTGAAATGAACACAATGATTTAGGTTCCTACTTTTGATTCTTTCAGCCAAGGCAGTCTTGGGAGTAGATACATTCCCGATGGAGGTGGTGAGTTTGTTTGAAAAAAAAACTTAATCGTGTTTAGTTCCTTTTACTTTCTGGTCGTATGTGCCGGCGTGTTTGTATCCTGCCACGTAGCCAGTATCATGAACGAGATACTCTCTGCCCGCTCTTCCTTTGCCTTTCCCGCACTGATCAAACCTTTCTTTGTGGGAACCAGTGAATTTTGAGGTGTCTGTAAGTCGTGTTAATGTGGGAGATAGCACAGTTTTCTGCAGAGAAAGCAATAGAAGCAACATTATACTTAAAAAAAGAACTTTTTTTTGTGCAAAGTTTTTAAGGAAACTAATGTAGGCTACTGCAGCAGTGATACAGCACGTCAGCTGCGGCTCAGTGGGTAGCACTCTCGCCTCTGAGTCAGAGGGTTGTGGGTTCAAGCCCCACTCCAGGCACTTGAGCACAAAATTTAGGCTGGCACTTCACTGCAGTACCGAGAGAATGCTGTACTGTCGGAGGTGCCTCTTTTGGATGAGACATTAAACTGAGGCCCTGTCTGCCCTCTCAGGTAGATGTAAAAGATCCCATGCTGATATTAGAGTTCTCCCTGGTCTCCTGGCCAATATTTATCCCGCAACCAACACCACTAAAACAGATTATCTGGCCATTATCTCATTGCTGTTTGTGGGACCTTGCTGTGCGCAAAGTGGCTTCCGTGTTTCCCATATTATAACAGTACCTACACTTCAAAAGTACTTCATTGGCTGTAAAGTCACACACCATCCCGACTTGGAGGAACGGCGATATATTTCCATCGTCGCTGGGTCAAAATCCTGGAACTCCCTTCCTAACAGCACTGTGGGAGAACCTTCACCACACGGACTGCAGCGGTTCAAGAAGGCGGCTCACCACCACCTTCTCAAGGGCAATTAGGGATGGGCAATAAATGCCGGCCTCGCCAGAGACGCCCACATCCCATGAATGAATAAAAACAAAGCGCTTTGGGATGTCCTGAGGTCGTGAAAAGTGCTATATAAATGCAAGTTCTTCTTTGTGTTTGATGTTCACAAACAGCTAACTGTCCCATTGGCTCTTCAGCATTCAGTATGTGTGAACAGATCTCTGTACAATAATAGAACACCTTACTGAACTGTGCCTCCAAACAGGCATCACAAGGTTTACAAAGGATCCTGCTTGCAGAGCATTAATTAGCTTTTTTGGTAACTTTAGTCTAGACCCCAGAGTGTGTTCCTACATCTGTTGTGGCAACCAGCTGAATATTAGCTACTGAACGACGACAGTGTAGGCAGCTTGAGCTGGAACATTAATGAACCCGGCACTTTAACCCAAGTGTTTTGCACTTTTGACCGGTGCAAATAGACAAAGAAAGAACTTGCATTTATATAGAGACTTTCATGTCCTCAGGACGTCCCGAAGCATTTCACAGCTAATTAATTACTTTTTGAAGCGTGGTCACTGTTGTTATGCAGGCAAGCAAAGCAGCTGATTTATGCACAGCAACGTCCCACAAACAGCAAAGAGATAAATGACCACTGATCTTCAAAGAGTTTCATGGGAGCTTTTACGTCCATCTGAACAGGTAGACGGGGCCCCAGTTTAACATCATTTCTGAACGACGGCACCTCCGACAGTGCAGCACTCCCTCACTACTACACTGAAGTGTCAGCCTGGATTATGGGCTCAAGTAGTGGTATTATAGTGGTTATGTTACTGGACGAGTAAACCAGAGGCCTGGACTAATACTCTAGAGAATGTGAGTTTAAATCCCACCATGGCAGTTTGAGAATTGCATTCAGCTTTTAAAAAATCTGGAATCAGTAAAAGTGTCAAAGAAGCTGTCAGATTGTGGTAAAAACCCAACTAGTTCACTAATATCCTTTAGGGAAGGAAACCTGCCGCCCTTACCCGGTCTGCCCTATATGTGACTCCAGTCCCATGCCAATGTGGTTGACTCTTAACTGCCCTCTGAAGTGATCTAACAAGTCACTCAGTTGTACAAAACTGCTCGAGCAGACCCGACACCACTTTCTCATGGGCAACTAGGGATGGGTAATAAATGCCAGCCTTGCCAGCAACGCCCACATCCCGAGAATAAATAATGAAAAAAAAATTCAAACAAGAAGTGACCAACTTCATCTTTCGACTTTTTTTTGGATGAAAACTGCCTCCTGTTGGGATGAAATCTGTCGTCATCACTTTCTGCTAAACCTGAAAGTGGCAGGGATTTTAATACATTCAACCAAACACATTCAACCAAAATAAACACGGTGAAATCCCTTCATCATACATTGATCTGCTATTAAAATAACTTCTGTATCTCAATAATTGCTGCTAAACTCCCCCTGTACAAGGAGAGCACGGGCAATTCTTTATTCAAAAGCTGGGTACTCCCGCTTAAAATTGGACACTGCCTGTTGTATAGCAGAAGAAAGCTTATGTAATGTAGTCGCAAAAAGAACAAACAAGCTCTTGGCATACCGTTACTCCTGAAATGAGGGGTGATTTCCCTTCAATTAACTTGTAAATCTCCTGGATTGCTTCCTCCTCGATCTTCCCTTTAAATCGCTTCTGTGCAAGCTCTTCAAGGGCATTCTTAAATTGATCAAAGGTGATGGTCCTAAAAGATTTCCTCCTGGAACACAGAAACCTCAGACATTAGAAAGACACTATAGGGAACTTTTTAAAAAACCAGTTAATGTGATTTTCCAACATGCACTGGCTACATGCGATCTCTCACAAAATTTACCACATGGTCTTTAATATTCCTGGATATATAGCAAGAAAGAACTTGCATTTATATAGCACCTTTCACGACCTCAGGACATCCCGAAGCACTTTACAACCAATGAAGTACTTTTGAAGTGTAGTCACTGTTGTAATGCAGGAAACGCAGCAGCCAATTTGTGAACAGCAAGGTCCCACAAACAGCAATGAGATATATGACCAGATAATCTGTTTTAGTGATGTTGGTTGAGGGATAAATACTGGCCCAGGACACTGGGGAAAACTCCCCAGTTGTTCTTCGAATACCACCACAGTGGATGTAAATGATCCCATTTACATGGGGTGTAAGCCTAGATTTTGTACTCAAATCTCTGGAATGGGACACAAACCCACAACCTTCTGACTCAGAGGCGAGAGTGATACACACTGAGTCATGGCTGATCAACTATTTACATTGTCCATCATGAAACCCCAGTCGGCAAGAGAAATGTCCAAAAAACAGCAAACCGGCCATGGTAAAAGATGAGATACGATCCCCATTTCTATACAAGGTGAAGGGTAACACATCTACAGTGTGCTGCAAGGCAGTGACACATCTTGATGTTGAGAAGGCTTTGATAAACCACTTGGTATGCCAAGAGCTTGTTTGTTCTTTTTGCAACTACATTACATGGAATCATATGGCACAGGAGGCCATTTGGCCCATCGTGCCTGTGCCAGCTCTTTGAAAGAGCTATCCAATTAGTCCCACCTACATGCTCTCTCCCCATTGCCCTGAACATTTTTCCTTTTCTGGTATTTATCCAATTCCCTTTTGAAAGTTACTACTGAATTTGCTTCCACCATCCTTTCAGGCAGTGCATTTCAGATCATAACAACTCGCTGCATTAAAAACATTTCTCCTCATCTGCCCGCTGGTTCTTTAGCCAATCATCATAGGAAAGAAAATGGGAGGGGTAGCATGGAAAAAAATTAGACAAAAAAAAATATTTCACTTAATCCTCATTGTTCGTCAGAGGAAGGTTTTGATCCTATCTGTTTGAGAGGGATTGAAACCCAAGTTCCCCAGGAGAGGAGGTAGCATTCTAGCTCACTGTATCACTTACAAACGTAAATTATTCACAAAGCTGTCTTCACAGATAAATATTTGAGATTAATGTACTTCACAGCCTCATGCTGGAATATTCTCTTTAAATAAATCAGACTACATATACAAAAGTAAAAGTTCTAAAATTCTACCAGGTCTTGCATCAACTGAAGAAGCTCTGAATTATACCTGGTGAGCAATGCTCTGAATTATACCTGGTGAGCAATGCTCTGAATTATACCTGGTGAGCAATGCTCTGAATTATACCTGGTGAGCAATGCTCTGAATTATACCTGGTGAGCAATGCTCTGAATTATACCTGGTGAGCAATGCTCTGAATTATACCTGGTGAGCAATGCTCTGAATTATACCTGGTGAGCAATGCTCTGAATTATACCTGGTGAGCAATGCTCTGAATTATACCTGGTGAGCAATGCTCTGAATTATACCTGGTGAGCAATGCTCTGAATTATACCTGGTGAGCAATGCTCTGAATTATACCTGGTGAGCAATGCTCTGAATTATACCTGGTGAGCAATGCTCTGAATTATACCTGGTGAGCAATGCTCTGAATTATACCTGGTGAGCAATGCTCTGAATTATACCTGGTGAGCAATGCTCTGAATTATACCTGGTGAGCAATACTCTGAATTATACCTGGTGAGCAATGCTCTGAATTATACCTGGTGAGCAATGCTCTGAATTATACCTGGTGAGCAATACTCTGAATTATACCTGGTGAGCAATGCTCTGAATTATACCTGGTGAGCAATGCTCTGAATTATACCTGGTGAGCAATGCTCTGAATTATACCTGGTGAGCAATGCTCTGAATTATACCTGGTGAGCAATGCTCTGAATTATACCTGGTGAGCAATGCTCTGAATTATACCTGGTGAGCAATACTCTGAATTATACCTGGTGAGCAATGCTCTGAATTATACCTGGTGAGCAATGCTCTGAATTATACCTGGTGAGCAATGCTCTGAATTATACCTGGTGAGCAATACTCTGAATTATACCTGGTGAGCAATACTCTGAATTATACCTGGTGAGCAATACTCTGAATTATACCTGGTGAGCAATACTCTGAATTATACCCGGTGAGGAATTCCTGGAGTGTGTATGTGATGGTTTTCTAGACCAATATGTTGAGGAACCAACTAGAGAACAGGCGATCCTAGACTGGGTATTGTGCAATGAGAAAGGATTAATTAACAATCTTGTTGTGTGGGGTCCCTTAGGGAAGAGCGAACATAACATGATAGAATTCCTCATTAAGGTGGAGAGTGAAGTAGTTGAATCCGAAACTAGAGTCCTGAATCTAAACAAGGGAAATTACGAAAGTATGAGGTGTGAGTTGGCTAGGATAGATTGGGGAACTTTACTAAAAGGGATGAGGGTGGATAGGCAATGGCTAATATTTAAAGAACGTGTGCAGGAATTACAACAATTATTCATTCCTGTCTGGTGCAAAAATAAAACAGGAAAGGTGGCTCAACCGTGGCTTACAAAAGAAATTAGGGATAGTATTAGATCCAAAGAGGAGACATATAAAATTGCCAGAAAAAGCAGCAAGCCTGAGGATTGGGAGCAGTTCAGAATTCAGCAAAGGAGGACAAAGAGATTGATTCAGAGGGGAAAAATAGAGCATGAGAGTAAACTAGCAGGGAACATAAAAACTAACTGTAAAAGTTTCTATAAATATGTCAAGAGAAAAAGATTAGTGAAGACTAGTGTAGAAGATTAGTGCAGGTCTCTTACAGTCAGAAATGGAGGAAATTATAATGGGGAACAAAGAAATGGCAGAACAATTTTGGTTCTGTCTTCACAAAGGAGGACACAAATAACCTGCCAGAAATGTTAGAGAACCAAGGGTCTAGTGACAAGGAGGAACTGAAGGAAATCAGTATTAGTAAAAAAAATAATGCTAGGGAAATTAATGGGGCTAAAGGCTGGCAAATCTCCAGGGCCTGATAATCTACATCCCAGAGTACTAAAGGAAGTGGCCCTGGAAATAGTGGAGGCATTGGTGATCATCTTCCAAAATTCTATAGACTCTGGAACAGTTCCTACAGATTGGAGGGTGGCAAATGTAACCCCACTATTTAAAAAAGGAGGGAGAGAAAAAACAGGGAATTACAGACCAGTTAGCCTAACATCAGTAGTGGGGAAAATGCTAGAGTCTATTATAAAGGATATGATAACAGAACACTTGGAGGGCATTAACGGGATTGGACAAAGTCAGCATGGATTTATGAAAGGGAAATCATGCTTAACAAATCTACTGGAGTTTTTTGAGGATGTAACTAGTAGAATAGATAGGGGAGAACCAGTGAATATGGTGTACTTGGATTTTCAGAAGGCTTTTGATAAGGTCCCACACAAGAGGTTAGTGTGCAAAATTAAAGCACATGGGATCGGGGGGAATATACTGGCATGGATTGAGAATTGGTTGACAGACAGGAAACAGAGGATAGGAATAAATGGGTCTTTTTCCGGGTGGCAGGCAGTGACTAGTGGGGTACCGCAGGGATCAGTGCTTGGGCCCCAGCTATTCACAATATATATCAATGATTTGGATGAGGGAACTAAATGTAACATTTCAAAGTTTGCAGACGACACAAAGCTGGTGTGGAATGTGAGCTGTGAGGAGGATGCAAAGAGGCTCCAATGTGATTTAGACAAGTTGGGTGAGTGGGCAAGAACATGGCAGATGCAGTATAACGTGGATAAATGTGAGGTTATCCACATTGGTTGTAAAAACAGAAAGGCAGATTATTATCTGAATGGTGATAGATTGGGAAAAGGGGAGGCGCAACGAGACCTGGGTGTCCTTGTACACCAGTCGCTGAAAGCAAGCATTCAGGTGCAGCAAGCAGTTAGGAAGGCGAATGGTATGTTGGCGTTCATTGCAAGACGATTTGAGTACAGGAGCAGTGATGTCTTACTGCAGTTAAACAGGGCCTTGGTGAGACCACATCTGGAGTATTGTGTGCAGTTTTGATCTCCTTATCTGAGGAAGGATGTCTTTGCCATGGAGGGAGTGCAACGAAGGTTTACCAGACTGATTCCTGGGATGGCAGGACTGACATATGAGGAGAGATTGGGTCACTAGAGTTTAGAAGAATGAGAGGTGATCGCATCGAAACATATAAAATTCTAACAGTACTAGACAAACTAGATGCAGGGAGGATGTTCCCGATGGCTGGGGAATCCAGAACCAGGGGTCACAGTCTCAGGATACGGGGTATGCCATTTAGAACCGAGATGAGGAGAAATTTCTTCACTCAGAGGGTGGTGAACCTGTGGAAGTCTCTACCATAGAAGGCAATGGAGGCCAAGTCATTAGATGTATTCAAGAAGGAGATAGATATATTTCTTAATGCTAAAGGGATCAAGGGATATGGGGAAAAAGTGGGAACAGGGTATTGAGTTAGACGATCAGCCATGATCATTTTGAATGGTGGAGCAGGCCCGAAGGGCCGAATGGCCTACTCTTGCTCCTATTTTCTATGTTTCTATGTTTTTAAGACAATAAGCAATAATAAGCTGGAAGAAAGTGATTATAATATTCCTAGAAGATTAAGCACCAAATGAGTCATAGATTTTAAGTGTTACTAATGAAAAATTAATGAAATAAACTACTGCTGCCATTTAAAGAGTCCCATTTCTCCCATAGCTGTCACCGCCTTTGTTTTCATGTTGTCTACACGTGTATTGTAATATTACATCGTTTCTAAATGCCACACAATGACACTAAATTCCGATGGTTATAGAGAGACAATACTGGGCCGGATTTTGTTGTGAGCGGCACTGTTGGTTAGACTTGTCCTTGTCCACATACTTTCCATGAGGCAGAGTCAACATGGTTTTATGAAAGGGAAATAGTGATTGACAAATTTATTGGTGTTTTTTGAGGATGTAACTAGCAGGGTAGATAAAGGGGAACCAGTGGATGTGATATATTTGAATTTTCAAAAAGCATTCAATAAGGGCTCATGGGATTGGGGGTAACATATTAGCATGCATAGAGGATTGGTTAACAGACACAAAACAGAGAGTAGGGATAAATGGGTCATTTTCAGGCTGGCAGGCTGTAACTAGTGGAGTGCCGCAAGGATCAGTGCTTGGCCCTCAGCTATTTACAATCTATATTAATGACTTGGATGAAGTGACCGAGTGTAATGCATCCAAGTTTGCTGACTAGCAAACCACCCACAAAGCTAGGTGGGAAAGTAAGCAGTGAGGAGGACACAAAGAGTCTGCAAAGGGATATAGACAGGTTAAGTGAGTGGGAAAGGTGGTGGCAGATGGAGTATAATGTGGGGAAATGTGAGGTTATTCACTTTGGTAGAATGAATAGAAAAACAGAATATTTTTTAAATGGTGAGAAACTGTTAAATATTGGTGTTCAGAGAGACTTGGGTGTCCTGATACAAGAAACACAAAAAGTTAGCATGCAGGTACAGCAGGCAATTAGGAAAGCAAATAGCATGTTGGCCTTTATTGCAAGGGGGTTGGAGTATAAGAGTAAGGAAGTCTTACTACAATTGTACAGGGCTTTGGTGAGACCTCACCTGGAGTACTGCGCACAGTTTTGGTCTCCTCATCTAAGAAAGGATATACTTGCCTTAGAGGCAGAGCAATAGAGGTTCACTAGATTAATTCCTGGGATGAGAGGATTATCCTATGAGGAGAGGCTGAGTAGAATGGGCCTATACTCTCTGGAGTTTAGAAGAATGAGAGGTGATCTCACTGAAACATGTAAGATTTTGAGGGTGCTTGAGAGGGCAGATGCTGAGAGGTTGTTTCCCCTGGGCTGGAAAATCTAGAACTAGAGGGCAAAGTCGCAGGATAAGGGGTCGGCCATTTAAGACTGAGATGAGGAGGAATTTCTTCACTCAGGAGGGTTGTGAATCTTTGGAATTCTCTAGCCCAGAGGGCTGTGGATGCTCAGTCGTTGAGTATATTCAGGGCTGAGATAGATAGATTTTTGGATTTAAGGGGAATCAAGAGATATGGGGATCGGGCAGGAAAGTGGAGTTGAGGTAGAAGATCAGCCATGATCTGATTGAATGGCGGAGCAGGCTCAAAGGGCCATATAGCCCACTCCTGCTCCTATTTCTTATGTTCTTATGTTATGTACTCTGAATTATACCTGGTGATGATGGCTGGAGTAATGGTGCAGGAGGGTTCGGATTCCCGGGGCATTGGGACCAGGAGGGATGTGTTCAAGATGGACGGGTTGCACCTCAGCAGAGCTAGGACCAATATCCTTACGGAGAGGTTAACTAGTGCTGTGGGAGAGGATTTAAACTAATTTGGCAGGGGGATGGGCACCAGGATGAAATATTAGAGAGGAGAAACAAGGTACACAGAGGACAAGTAGCACTAGAGTAAAGAATAGTTCAGAAATAGGAGGGATCAGACACGGGGCAAATGTGAGGCAGTCTAAGTTTGGAGTGCATGTGCATAAATGCACATTGCGTGGCTAATAAGGCTGGTGAGCTGCGGGCTCAAGTCGACACATGGGACTGTGATATAGTGGCAATAACAGAGACCTGGGTCAAAGAAGGGGAGGATTGGGTACTTAATGTTCTTGGCTACAAGGTATTCATGAAAGATAACGAAAGAAAGAAAGGAGGGTGGGGTGGCAGTATTGATCAAAGAAACGATTATAGCACTGGAAAGTGATGATGTAGTTGAGGGGTCAAAGACAGAATCTATTTGGTTAGAATTAAGGAACAATAGAGGAGCTATTACACCACTGGATGTATACTATTGGCCACCAAATAGTGGGAAAGAGACAGAGGAGCAAATTTGCAGGCAAATTACAGAAAGATGCAAGAACTATAGAGTAGTGATAATGGGGGACTTCAATTACCCCAAAATAGACTGCGATAATAATGGTGTAAAGACAAAGAAGGGACGAATTTCTGAAGCGTGTTCAAGAAAATTTTCTGGAACAGTGTGTTTCCAGCCCAACCAGGAAGGAAACTATGCTGGATCTTGATCTGGGGAATGAAGTGGGAGCATGTTTCAGTGGGGGAGCATTTAGGGATCAATGATCATAATATCATTAGGTTTAGAATAGTTATGGAAAGGACGAGGAACAATCAAATGTGAAAATGCTTAACTGGAGATGGGGAAATTTCAGTGAGTTAAAAATGGATCTTGTCCGGGTGGATTCAAATCAAAAATTGGTAGGCAAAACAGTAACTGAACAATGGGAGGCCTTCAAAGAGGAGTTGGTTTGGGTACAGAGTAGACACATCCCTATGAAGGGGAAAGAAAGGGCATCCAAATTTAGTTCCATGGACAACTAAAGATAGAGAAATTAAAATGAAACAGAAAAAGAGGCTTATGACAAATGTAAGGTTCATAATACAGTAAGAGAACCAGGCTGAATACAGAAAGTACAGAGGAGATCTAAAAAAAGGAATAAGGGGAGCAAAGAGAGAATATGAGAATAGATTAGTGGCTAACATAAAAGGGAACCCAAATGTCTCTTATAAACATATAAATAGTAAAAGGTAGTCAAAGAAAGCGTGGGACCGATTAGGAACAAAAAAAATCTTATTGTGGAGGCAGAGGGCATGGCTTGAGGTACTAAATGAATACTTCACATCCGTCTTCACTACTGCAGCCATTGCGTCAGTAAAGGAGGAGGTAGTAGCAATATTGGATAAGATAAAAATAGATAAAGAAGAGGTACTTAAAAGATTGGCAGCGCTCAAAGTAGAAAAGTCACCCGGTCCAGATGGGATGCATCCTAGGTTACTGAGGGAAGTAAGGGTGGAAATTGCAGATACTTCGGCCACAATCTTCCAATCCTCCTTCGATATGGAGACGGTGCCGGAGGACGAGGATTGCAAATGTTACATCCCTGTTCAAAAAAAGGGGAGAGGGATAAACCTGGCAATTACAGGCCAGCCAGCCTAACATCTATGGTGGGGAAACTTCTAGAGACAATAATCCGAGACAAAATTAATTGTCACTTGGACAAGTATAGGCTAATAAATGAAAGTCAGCACGGATTTGTTAAAGGAACATCGTGTTTGACTAACTTGATGAGTTCTTTGATGAAGTAACGGAGAGGGTTGATGAGGATAGTGCGGTTGATATTGTGTATATGGACTTTCAAAAAGGCATTTGATAAAGTACCACATTATTGACTTGTTGGTGAAATTAAAGCCCATGGGATTAAAGGGACAGAGGTAGTGTGGATACAAAACTGGCTAGGGGACAGAAAGCAGAGAGTAGTGGTGAATGGTTGTTTTTCAGACTTGAGGGAAATATGCAGTGCTGTTCCCCAGAGGTCAGTATTCGGACCACTGCTTTTTTTTGATATATATTAATGACCTGGACTTGGGTATAGAGGGTATAATTTCAAAGTTTGTAGATGACACGAAACTCGGAAATGTAGTAAACAATGTGGAGGATGGTTACAGACTTCAGGAGGACATAGACAGACTGATGAAATGGGCAGACACATGACAGGTGAAATTTAATGCAGAGAAGTGTGAAGTGATGCATTTTGGTAGAAAGAATAAGGAGAGGCACTATAAACTAAATGGTACAATTTTAAAGGGGGTGCAGGAACGGAGAGATCTGAGGGTGTATGTACAGAAATCTTTGAAGGTGGCAGGGCAAGTTGAGAAGGCTGTTAAAAAAGCATATGGGATTCTGGGCTTTATTAATAGAGGCATAGAGAACAAAAGCAAGGAAGTTATGCTAAATCTTTATAAAACACTGGTTAGGCCTCAGCTGGAGTATTATTTTCAATTCTGGGCGCCACACTTTAGGAAGGATGTCAAGGCCTTCGAGAGGGTGCTGAAGAGATTTACTAGAATGGTACCAGGGATGAGGGACTTCAGTTATGTGGAAAGACTGGAGAAGCTGGGGTTGTTCTCCTTAGAACAGAGAAGGTTAAGGGGAGATTTCTTAGAGGTGTTCAAAATCATGAACAGTTTTAACAGAGTAAATAAGAAGAAACTGTTTCCAAAGGCAGAAGGGTCGGTAACCAGAGGACACAGATTTAAGGTGATCAGCAAAAGAGCCAGAGGTGACATAAGGAAACATTTTTTTAACGCAGCGAGTTGTTATGATGTGGAATGCACTGCCTGAAAGGGTGGTGGAAGCAGATTCAATAGTAACTTTCAAAAGGGAATTGGATAAATACTTGAAGGGAAAAAATTTGCAGGGCTTTGGGGAAAGAGCAGGGGAGTGGGACTAATTGGACAATGTTTTCAAAGATGGGCCAAATGGCCTCCTCCTGTGCTGTACCTACTATGATATGATCTCTACACTCCTCCAATTCTGGCCTCTTGTGCATCCCTGATTTCCTTTGCTCCACCATTGGTGGCCATGCCTTCAGCTGCCTAGGCCCCAAATTCTGGAATTCCCTCCCTAAACCCTCTGCCTCTCTCTCCTCCTTTAAGACGTTCCTTAAAACCTACCTCTTTCCTGTCCTAATATCTCCTTATGTGACTCAATGTCAAATTATGTCTGATAACGCTCCTGTGAGGCACCTTGGGATATTTTGCTACATTTACGCTATATAAATGCAAGTTGTTGTAACTGTTGCTATATCCCCACAGAAAGGGCATTCATTGTAATATCTGTGAAAAATCAGTCTAATTGTAGTTTAAAGCGCAAGTAGATTTTAAAATTGCAATTACACAGTAATAGTGCAAAAAGTAAACATTTGTTTTCTTTGATCGTTGTAATGAACTTCCCATCACCTTTTTCCATTATAAATTCCGAAATCCACATTTATAATGGAAACTGCCTATGTAAACTTGTCATGTTGTAATTACACCCTCCCACCAGAGGAGGCACTGCAGCGCCACCACTGGCAAGAAGGTGTGATTACAAGTTGACAAGTTTTCATAGGCAGTTTCCATTATAAAGGTGGACATGGGAATTTATAATGGAAATATAACTATAACAAACAGAATGTGAGACACTCTGGTCCAATTATCCCTCACCATCTAACCCCACTTCATCTGATTACTGCACTTAATCTTGACTCCCCATGCACAAAGCCACAGGAGATTGAATATTATACAATATTAGCGCAAAAATGTAAACATCTGTTTTCTTCGAGGCTTCTAATAAAATAGAAAGAATTGCATTTATATAGCACCTTTCACAACCTCCGGTCGTCCCAAAGCACTTTACAGCCAATTAAGTACTTTTAAAGTTTA
Organism: Heptranchias perlo; assembly: GCF_035084215.1. NCBI lineage: Eukaryota > Metazoa > Chordata > Chondrichthyes > Hexanchiformes > Hexanchidae > Heptranchias > Heptranchias perlo. The sequence goes on from NC_090326.1 coordinate 16,965,218, forward strand.
GTCACTGTAGTAATGTAGGGAAACATGGCAGCCAGTTGTGAGCAAGGTCCCACAAACAGCAGTGAGATAAATGACCAAATAATCTGTTTTAGTGATGCTGGTTGAAGGGTAAATATTAGCCAGGACACTGGGCAGAACTCCCCTGTTCTTCTTCGAAATAGTGCCATGGGATCTTTTACATGCACCTAAGGAGGAGAGACGGGTCCTCGGTTTAACATTCCATCCGAAAGACAGTGGATTAAAAGAGCCTGTAAAAGGGTGCGATTGTTTGAGCCCTGTGTAACTACAGACTGGTACGGTACATATCTGCTCGGTACCTGCTCTCTCAGGTGGACATAAAAAAAATCCCACTGCATTATTCGAAGAAGAGCAGGGTAGTTCTCCTGGTGTCCTGGCAAATATTTAACCCTCAACCGACATCACTAAAAAAAACGATTATCTGGTTATTTATCTCATGGGTGTTTGTGGGACTTTGCTGTACACAATTTGCTGCCGCGTTTCCTACATTACAACAGTGACTACACTTCAAAAGTATTTCATTGGCTGTGAAGTGCATTCGGATTTCCTGAGGTCATGAAAGGCGCTATATAAATGCGAGTTTTTTCATTCTTTTTATGTATAGGCAATAATTCAAAAGACCAGCAATTCATAACCAAAGAACTCACTGTACAGGACACTAATCTGCTTTCAAGTCGTGTCTTAAGACCCACATGGGTATGATCAGGATACAGTAAATAGAGCAAAGATGTCTTTGTTAAGGAATGGATAGTGCACCATCACATAGAAATGAGGCTTTCAGATCTGTGCTAAGGTAAGGTGTGAAGAAGCTTACATCACAGTCATTTCAGAGTCCATTATTAACTCCTGTATGAATCAGAGCACAGTCAGAGAACTGCCACCCCATTACCCTCCTGCCAACAGTTAGTGAAGTTAATGGAATGTATTCCTTTGAATGTACTCAGGTAGCATCTCTCTGGAAACAGTAATCCATCAGACACCGCCTGGTTTCAGAATGACTCAGTTACAGCTGATCTGCTAACTTTCCTTTCAGAATCTTGGCTCCAACATTCATCCAACGGAGAAGAGAGCATGAGTGTTATAAACAAAGTAATATTTGAATTCCTCTAGTGTAGCAGTTGAACGAAGACAGCAGAGTTTCCTTTTTGGGCTCCTCTAGGTGATGTAGTGTCAGTGTGAAATATCAAACTAAGGAAGCTTCCTAACATACAGGCCCATCAATGTGAACCCTGAAAGACACACTGGGCCCTAGAAATGGGTAACACGTCAATAATCTTTGGTTACTTTCACAGTAATGTGTTAATATTTAGTAGGAGTAGACCTTTTGTTCATCTACCCCACCCTACCAAACCTCCCATCATAAATTATGAGGACAAGTTGCATAAACTTGGCTTATAGTCCCTTGAGTTTAGAAGATTGAGGGTGATCTAATTTAGGTCTTTAAAATGATAAAAGGATTTGATAGGGTACATAAAAACATAAGAAATAGGAGCAGGAGTAGGCCATACGGCCCCTCGAGCCTGCTCCTCCATTCAACAAGATCATGGCTGATCTTCTACCTCAACTCCACTTTCCCACCTTATAACCATATTCTTTGATTCCATTAGTGTCCAAAAATCTATCGATCTCAGTTTTGAATATATTCAATGACTGAGCATCGACAGCCTTCTTGGGTAGAGAATTCCAAAGATTCACAAATCTGAGTGATGAAATTTTTCCTCATCTCGGTCCTAAATGGCCAATCCCTTATCCTCAGACTATAACCCCTAGTTCTAGACTTGCCAGCCAGGGGAAGTAGCCTCTCAGTATCTACCCTGTCAAGCCCCCTCAGAATCTTATATGTTTCAATGAGATCACCTCTCATTCTTTGAAATTCCAGAGAACATAGGTCCATTCTACTCAATCTCTCCTCATAGGACAACCCTCTGATCCCAGGAATCAATCTAGTGAACCTTTGTTGCACCCCTTCTAGGGCAAGTATATCCTTCCTTAGGTAAGGAGACCAAAACTGCAAACAGTACTCCAGGTGTGGTCTCACCAGAGCCCTATGTAATTAAAACCTCCTTACTCTTATATTCCAACCCCCTTGCAATAAAGGCTAACATATCATTTGCCTTCCTAATCACTTGCTGTACCTACATGTTAATTTTTTGTGATTCGTGTACAAGGACACCCAAATCCCTCTGAACACCAACATTTCTTAGTCTCTCACCTTTTAAAAAATATTCTGCTTTTCTATTCTTCTACTAAAGTGGATAATTTCACATTTCCCCACATTATACTCCATCTGCCACTTTCTTGCCCACTCACTTAACCTGTCGACATCCCTTTGCAGACTCTTTGTGTCCTCCTCACAGCTTATTTTCCCACCTAGCCTTGAATCGTCAGCAAACCTGGATACATTACACACTGTCCCCTCATCTAAGTCATTGATATATATTGTAAATAGCTGAGGCCCAAGCACTGATCCTTGTGGTACCCCACTAGTTACAACCTGCCAACCCGAAAATGATCCGTTTATCCCTGCTCTCTGTTTCCTGTCTGTTAACCAATCCTCAATCCCTGCCAATATATTACCCCCAATCCCATGAGCCCTAATCTTGTATAACAACCTCTTGTGTGGCACCTTATCGAATGCCTTTTGAAAATCCAAATATACTACATCTGCTGGTTCCCCTTTATCTCCCCTGCTAGTTACACTCTCAAAAAACTCTAATAGATTTGTCAAGCACAATTTTCATTTCATAAAACCATGTTGACTCTGCCTAATCATATTATGATTTTCTAAGTGCCCTGTTACTACGTCCTTAATAATAGATTCTAGCATTTTCCCTACTACTGATGTCAGGCTAACTGGCCTATAGTTCCCTGCAGATACAGAGAAACTATTTCCTCTGGTAGAGGAATCCAGAACAAAGGGACATAATTTTAAAATTAGAGCCAGGCCACTTTGGGGTGAAATTCGGAAGCACTTTTTCCACACAAAGGGTAGTGGAAATCTGGAACTCTCTCCCCCAAAAGGCTGTGGATGCTGGGGGTCAATTGGAGCTTTCAAGACTGAGATCGATAGTTTTTTTTAGGTAAGGGTATCAAGGGATATGGAGCAACGGTGGGTAAATGTGGTTGAGGTAGAGATCAGCCATGATCTAACAGGTTCGAGGTGCTGAATTCCCTACTCCCATTCCTACATTCTGAACTGGGGGGGGGGGGGGAAAGGAGGAAAAAGGGGTAAACCGGGATAGAATACCCAAATAATCCTGCTGTACTCGTGTGACTCTGTTCGGAGACTTTGTAAATTAAAACCACAAGTCCCGCCCCCGCCTCCAACTCATTGGCTGGTGCAGTGGTGTCAATATTCGCTCCATTTATTGTATACCTCGAGTAACAAGTACAGCCATGAGAAGAGTTTCGATCCGTTTCGTAGAGGCCAACGGCTGAGCTTTGTGGCCTCAGTGGACAGTTGTTTCAGTTCTGTTGTCAACTGTCCGTAACCAGAGATTAGCGTTGCTCCCTGACATCAATTAGTGCAAACTATGTTCAAATACAATAACCAGAAACAGTTAATGGTGTCTGGCAGAGATGAGCGGGGGGGGGGGGGGGGGGGGGTGATTCTGGGAGGCTGCAGTACTTCAGACAACACCACATGGAATCAAACACGCACCCACTCGCTCCAAACCAACATTTATCCCTCAACCAAGACCTAAAAACATGGGAGTTTTACTGATCAGATAGCTCTTTCAAAGAGCCAGCACAGGCACGATGGGGCGAATGGTCTCCTGCTGTGCTGTATGATTCTACGACAAGTACCATTATAGTCAACATTCAGAGGAGACTTTCATCTCGTCAGCCTGGGATGGTTTTGAAAGCCTGTCCTACGTATGAAAAGCCAGTGTTTTTAACCCACTGTGTCATCGAGTTCACCATGATTTGCATTAAATCTGATTAATGAATAATCCCAAAACGACCATATCAGATTCTTTCCGGCCTCAGAATTCATTTCAGTGCTTGTCCCTAGAGCCTGGCGGGATAGTGTTGTAAGCACATGTCTTACATTCTAGCAGCTGTAATTCAAAGCCTTTGGCGACAAGACATGGCACTCTAACCGGCTAGATTCGGTTATGGCGCGATACACACTGCACTACCATGAGGTACAACATCACTCAATATCATCTCCAATATTTCCACTTCAATTCTGAAATTAGGTAGCAATTGGCATAACCTTCCACTTGAAGACCAACAGGCCTTAAAGAAGAACAGGAGCAGGTGGCAAATTGTCAGGCTCCATTAGAGGAAAATTATAAAGAGGAGGGACTAGTATTGCTTTTCATTATTCACGAGATATCAGCCTTAACTGGAATTACCAACACGAATAGCAATCCTCAAAAAAGATCTGACAAAAAAAAAAAACTCCACTGTATACCTTCTCAAAACAACCAGATAAAGTGTTTAGTGAGATGGACCGTGCGTGATGAGCATGGGGAATCCTCTCGAACAGAGCAAATCATTACAGCAACTCACAGAACATTTGATGGCAATTCAGTACACACGTACATCTCCAATGTGAGCACAATCCAGGGCAGAGGTCAGCACTCGCAGTTGCTGGACTGCCTCCCCGTGACATTTTTAAAATCAACTTCAGCGTTTCACAATGTGATTTTTTTATATATAGATATATATATATATATATATAAATCAAGATAACATTCTGGCCAAGATTTCCAGTTAGATTCATAGCTCTATAAAAACTTATTGCCATATTACAAATTCCTTAATAAGTGTTCCATTCACATAAAGTGACTGGACCTAAACCAAGGTGAATCGCTGCTGTCAGTAAAGATTTTGTGGGTTTAGTAGAGGATAAAAATCAGGCCTTTGTTCAAAATGATGCGTTGAGTGACCGCAAGTGTGGAGACTATTTCTAAAGATCACTAAAGTAGCAACCTTTCGTTGACAGCCTCTCTGAAGTAGGCCCTGTTCCAAAAAAGAGAAATCTCTGGAATATCCAAGCTATAATTCCATGGTATTTTACCATATAAAACCAAAGCACCGTACAATATTGCTGACTTTCCTAGTGTTCCACTCAGTAAACCAGGAAGTCCACCTACCCGCCCATTTTTAGCACTGACACAGAAACTCTTTGCTTTAAAAGGTGGGACTGTTGCAAAAAGCAGAGTTGTGCCAACATCACAATTTTCTCCATCCCACTCCCACTCCGACCTCTCTGTCCTCAGCCTCCTACACCGTTCCAAAGAAGCTGAATGGAAGCCCGAGGAACAGCACCTCATCTTTCAAGAAGGCACTTTACAACCTTCTGGACTCAACATTGATTTTAACAACTTTAGATCATAGCCACTGCTCCCATTTCCTCTGACAGCAGGCGCTGGTAATGGTTCTGCTGTAACCATTTACAACTCCTCTAGACCCATCTTTTGTTTCTTAACCTGTCCCATTACCATCCTCCTTTTGCCTTGCACCATCATCCCTTTTGTCATTTAATCACTCCTGCCCTCCACCCTACCGCAGACCTTCCCTTTTGTTCTTTCCTCCCCCTACCCCGCCTTTCCCAGGCTGTGCACTTGCTTAAAAACTGTTAAATCTCTAACAACTTCCAGTTCTGATGAAAGGTCATTGACCTGAAACGTTAACCCGGTTTCTCTCTCCACAGATGCTGCCTGACTTGCTGAGAGTTCCCAGCATTTTCTGTTTTTATTTTAGATTTCCAGTATTTTGTTTTTGTCACAATTATCTCCACCACTTCAGGACACGAATCCACCAAAGGTTAAAAGGAGCGCGGACACGAAAGAACCTACCAGTAAAAAAAAGTGAAATAAAAGACAAACTGGAGTGGAACCTGGTCATGAGCTATAAAAATGTCTGCCAAACAGGCCAACCAGTCATTCCCATTAAAAATAATACTGAAAAGGACATAGTTAGCAAGGTGTAATCTCTAATATTTCCCCTGATCTTCCTGCAACCGAGGCCAGACTAGTTTGTTCCAGTTAAAAGCCAGTCATGGTACGTACTGGTCTTTTTATTCATTCTCAGGATGTGGGTGTCACTGGCAAGGCAGGTATTTATTGCCCATCCCTAGTGGGAAGGTGGTGGTGGGCCTTCTTCTTGAACCGTTACAATCTGTTTTTTTTTTATTTGTTCATGGGATGTGGGCGTCGCTGGCGAGGCCAGCATTTATTGCCCATTTCATAATTGCCCTTGAGAAGGTGGTGATGAGCCGCCTTCTTGAACCGCTGCAGTCCGTGTGGTGAAGGTTCTCCCACAGTGCTGGTCATTCTTTGTAGTAGGTTGATACAACCGAGTGTTGTGCTAGGCCACTTCAGAGAGCAGTTAAGAGTCAACCACGTTGGTGTGGCAACTAGAGTCACATATAGGCCAGACCGGGTAAGGACGGCAGGTTTCCTTCCCTAAAGGATATTAGTGAACCATTAGACCAAAAACGCTATAGGGTAAATTTGATGAGTTCTGTTTGACAAATCTAGGGAAGCGCAATAAAGGCTAGCCATGCGACACTCACATCCTAAAAATGAATAAAAATATATAATTTTATTAAAATTAAAAATGAATGGTCACGGTGCCAGCAGGAACATTCAAAAAGGACACATCAGGCAATCACTGTAAAACGCAGAAGGGAAAAAAAAAATCACACCCGTTATCCAAAATGATTCATCCCAGTTCATTTTCAATGTTCCACTTCACCCTACAATTACAAATCCAAAGACTGGGAAGCCGAGAGCTACCGGTCACAGCCGAGGGTTCACACAGTACAGGCATCACACGCTTAAGCCTAGAAATTGCCCTTGGTGGTATTAGCGGCCAAACACCTAAGGCAACATTTCTCTGCCTGCTTTTTAACAGAAGTTTTAACAACAGCTTGCATTTATATAGCGCCTTTAACATAGTAAAACGTCCCAAAGCACGTCACAGGAGCATTATCAGACAAAATTTGACACCGAACCATATAGGGAGATATCAGCTTGGTCAATGAGGTAAGTTCTAAGGAGCGTCTTAAAGGAGGAGAGAGGGGTAGAGAGGCGGAGAGGTTTAAGGAGGGAATTCCAGAGCTTAAGGCTGAGGCAGCTGAAGGCACAGCTGCCAATGGTGGAGCGAAAAAAATCGGGTGAGAAACAGGTTAAGACCCTTGCTCAGGTTGCAAAGGACCGTCGCACGAACACCTTCAGCGTTTGTCTGCTGCTGTGGCCCGCAGTAATCTCCAGCCTGTATAAACCAAAGGTTCTTGGGCTGTGGAATGTGGGCTCTGCTGGAACTTTAATCCTCTTTCACCCAACGTGACCAAGAATGGCTGTTCATTTCTGCAAAAAATGGCGGCAATTCTTTGAAATTTTGGGATGGAAGAGGATTAACAGCCAGGAGATTACAGCTGAAGTCCAGATGTTGTCATACGAGGTCCCACCAGATCCTAAAGGACAGCAGAAACTATCACAGAAATGGTTCTCAGTCCCATAAGTTTCCTCGGCAGGTGATACAAGAACCTTGGTAGCAGATCATAAGATTCTGACTGGCTCCCAAGACAGGGTCCATCTCTGTGCTGCGTTAAAGAAGAACTGAAGTAAAACATGACATTAGAATACTTTGCTTTACAAAAGAAAGAGATTGCTTCAGGCGAGAACTGTTGGTGATGAAAATGACAATTCAAAGAAAAAGCGACTGCCCATTGGCTGAACAGCAGGTGAGGGACATACTTGACTTTGGAAAACACAATGTCAACATCGGTGATGGTCACGTTCTTCCCGTCTATGATGTTGCAGTCTTTACATAATTTTGACCAATTTTTGCCGTGCATTTCTCTTCCCATGGCTCTCGTGTCTCCATGAATGGCAAATTTCCTAAAGGCCTCTTCGAGGGCACTGAGCTCATCGGGTGCAGTGGCTCCCCCGTCAGTGCCGTTTGAATCAGACATGTGCCGCTTTGCTACTTTCTCTTTTGCCCGGTCACTTGGGGCCCTTGTGGGGAGTGCGCCTGTTGCTCCTCTTGCCGTTTTGGCTTTGCAGTCAGCCATTCTGCTCCACTACTGGAAGAAAGGATAAAGTTTTCTCCATTAAAGCGGATCGCACATCAAAAGATGTTAAGAGACATTTGCTATATTTATGGCAGTAATGTATTTTAATGAGTATTATTCATGTCCAACAATATTCCTTTAAAAAGGCACAAGATACTAAGCCAACTGCATTATTTTCAAATGAGTTTTGAGCTATTTCTGATGTACATAGCTTTTTATTGCATTGCAGCATTACAATAGCTTCTAACTGTGCCTCTTTCTCATACACTGATAACTTTTTATATAACATGTATGGAGTCTTGGTACAGTGGCCGATAATGTTTGTGCTCAGGGTAAGGCTGTTCTGGCCAATATTTATCCCTCAACCAACGTCACTAAAACAGATTACCTGGTCATTTACCTCATTGCTGTTTGTGGGACCTTGCTGTGCACAAATTGGCTACCACGTTTCCCTAGAACTAGAACAGTGACTGCACTTCAAAAAGTACTTCATTGGCTGTGAAGCGCCTTGAGATGCCCTGAGATCGTGAAAGGCGCTATATAAATGCAAGTCCTTTCCTTTCCTTTTGTTGAAATTTTTACTTCACTTCCAAGCACTAGTAAACTAACACCTTGGTTATAGAAAGGGGACGTACCAATTGAGATTGCACATTGGTGGGTGTTGGACCCCTGGCCAAGCAATTTTACTCTCAGCATATGATAAAAAATAGAATCAAAGAAACTTATGTGCAGATAAGTGTCATAAGGCTCATCATAGAAGCAGTTATTATCTGTGTACTTCACCTTATATATAAGAAAAACACAGCAACAAAGAGCACTTTGGTAGATATTAGATTGCAGTTTCTGTCCAGGGAACATTTAATTGATAATTCTTAGGATTCTCAGCAACAAAAATTATAGCCCTGGGAATGGCATCCGGTGGTTGTGTGCTCCCTGCAAACAGTCTCAATTGAAATAACTTTTTGTTGAACCAGAGACAAATTCAAAACAGAACAACAATTTGCATTTATATAGCGCCTTTAACATAACAAAGCGTCCCAAAAGGATTCACAAAGGCATAATCAGACAGAAATGGCACCAAAGTCAAAGAAGATGATATTAGGAGGGGCGACCAAAAGCTTGGTCAAAGAGGTGGGTCTTAAAGGAGGAGGGAGAGGTGGACAGGTTTAGGGAGGGAATTCCAGACCTTATGGCCTAGACGGCTGATGGCACGGCCGCCAATGGTGGAGATTATTTGATTCCTGAAGGTGGTCACACAAAGTAATATCCACTGTGACACATCAGCTGGGGCAGTATCTGGAATGCTACAATTACCCTCAGTACCTTACGGTAGAGACGGCAAAACAGCAGCCAGGGTTCCCACTCCTGATCTTCATCCAGTGTCTCCTGCTGGAAACAGCAAGGGTGGGATTGGACTCATGATACATCTCATTCCCTTTACAGTCAAATAGGCTCACACAGGAATAATGCCCACTTAGCCAAGATACCAGGTGGCATCTATGAAACCATAGCCCAATTGTGGGGAGACCAAAACTAGGGGCCATAAATATAAGATAGTCACTAATAAATCAGGAGAAACTTCTTTACCCAGAGAGTGGTTAGAATGTGGAACTCGCTACCACAGGGAGTAGTTGAGGCAAATAGTATAGATGCATTTAAGGGGAAGCTAGATAAACACATGAGGGAGAAAGGAATAGAAGGATATGCTGATAGGGTTAGATGAAGAGGGGTGGGAGGAGGCTCATATGCAGCATAAACACCGGCATGGACCAGTTGGGCCTGTTTCTGTGCTGTCCATTCTATGTAATTCTCTGTACCAGAAGGCCCCAGCCTTCAGGAGATAGGAAGAAGGGGAGAAAAAATTAAAGCAAAAGTAAAAATTGATCAACTAGTTGTTAAACTAATAGTAACCTCTTATATTAGATTGGAACAAAGGACCACATTTACCCTGACTGACCTTCCCAACTAAGGAGTTATTAGTTTTTTGTTCATTCATTCATGGGATGTGGGCATCGCTGGTAAGGCCAGCATTTATGGCCCATCCCTAATTGCACTGGGAAAGGGGTGGTGAGCCGCCTTCTTGAACCGCTGCAGTCCGTGAGATGAAGGTTCTCCCACACTGCTGTTAGTCGGGAGCTCCAAGATTTTGACCCAGCGACGATGAAGGAACGGCGATATATTTCCATGTCACGATGGTGTGTGATTTGGAGGGGAACGTGCAGGTGGTGTTGTTCCCATGTGCCTGCTGCTCTTGTCCTTCTAGGTGGTAGATTTGGGAGTTGAAAAGTGACTAACCCAGGGAATGTTATCAATGTGTGTTACCTTTTACCATCTCTTCTCAACTACAATCTATTCCCAATAAGATAAAATCTTTTTTTTTACAGCAAAACAATCCACATTATCCAACAACTTGAATTAAGCAACATAGATAACGCAGCAGAGTGGGGATTTAGTGCAAAATAAAATGAATAATCAGATAATTAAGCACGTTCAATTAAGAAAGAAAGACTTCCATTTATATAGCGCCATTCGTGAGCTCAGGACAACCCAAAGCGCTTTAGAGCCAATGAAGTACTTTTGAAGTGTGGTCACTGATGATATGTAGGAAGCACGGCAGCCAATTTGCACACAGCAAGGTCCCACAAACAGCAATTAGATAATGACCAGATAATCTGTTTTAGTGGTGATTGCTGAGGGATAAATATTGGCCAAAACACTGGGAGAACTCCCCTGCTCTTCTTTGAATAGTGCCATGGGATCTTTTACATCCACCTGAGAAGGTAGATGGGACCACGGTTTAACGTCTCATCTGAAAAACGGCACCTCCGAAAGTGCTGCACTCCCTCAGTATTGCACTGGAGTGTGAGCCTAGATTTTGTGTTCAAGTCTCTGGAGTGGGACTTGAACCAACAACCTTCTGACTCAGAGGTGAGAGTGCTACCACCGAGCCATGGCTGACAATGTATATATAGTTATTTTATTTTTAAACCCAAACACAGTCAACACACTACCCAAATCCCTCACCACCCATCATAATAAACAGTGATAAATAATATTTGCATTTATATAACACCTTGCTATCACATTGAAACCATACAATGAATCAATATGTAACAGCGCAGACAAACATTTAATAAAGCAGCACTGTCCCACAAAAAGATGAATGATCAGTTAAACGGGGGAGGGGCAGGGCAGGTGGTTTTGTTTATGGGAGGAATGTTGGCCAGGACACCAAACTCCCACCTTTCTTCAAATAGTGCCTTGGGATCTCTAACATTCACCTGAACCACTGGAGCAGGCAGACAGGATCTTATTTAGTGTCTCAACCGAAGGATGTGACCTCCAAGAATACAGGACTCCCTCAGTACGGCAAAAGAGTGTGGGCTGAGATTAGGAACATAGGAACTGCTGGACGAAAAAAGACCTAGGTCCATCTGGTTCACCTTCTACCATCCCGGTAGTCGCACGGTACTATCAATTAGTCTACAACAGACCCAGACATGAGGTGAGGAAACTCCCCAGCGGTGGAGCGCTTTGGGAATCATAGGTCCAAAGTCACCTGCTCCTCCCAGCAATGGTACACTTACCACATGTCGTGCCTCAAATTACTCACATACTGTATCCCAAAATGTTATTTTCTGAAAGACATTTATCTAATTTGCATTTGAATGAATCAACACTTTCTGCTTCCATCGTCTCCCTAGGGAGTCTGTTCCATAGATTGACCACTCACTGATTAGTTTTGAATTTACCCCCATTCAATCACAGGCCGTGTCCTCTTGTTCTACTGTTCGGGACAAAGTGAAACAGTCTATATTATCTGGTCCCTTTAGAATCCTAAAAACAGCAATCACATCACCTCTCAACCTTCTCTTTGCCAGTGAGAACTTGCCCAATTTGCGCAATCACTCGCACAAACCTTGATATGGGGTTCAAACATTCTGACGGAGAGGAGAACTGAGTCAAGCTGACACAAAGTACGAGTTACACCGTACCTGTCTACTCCGAATGTGAGCCACCAGCACCCAACACTTTTTGTCAACAAACACCGACTCTGCTCGTTGGCAGATATGAACAAGCCTCGGATCTTCATTCAGGTTTTCACAATAAAAACAAACGTGCTATTGAGGGTACTGGGGTGTAGTGGTTATGTTTCTATGTTACATTATGTTATAATCCAGAGAACGCAAGTTCAAATCCCACCGTGGTGGTTTGCGGATTTGAATTCAGTCTAAAAATGCTGGCAATAAGAAGATGGTCCTGTAAAAGTGACCAGGAAGCTTTTGGATTGTTGTAAACACCCAACTGGCTCACTGATGTCCTTTAGGGAAGCAAACTTGCCGTCCTTACCTGGTCTGGCCTATATGTGACTCCAGTCCCACACCAATGTGGTTAGCTCTCAACTGTCCTCTGAAGTGGCCCAGCAAGCCACTCAGTTGTGTCAAACCGCTAGAAAGAAGGCGGCCCACCACCACCTTCTCGGGGCAACAATAAATGCCAGCTTTGCCCACATTCTGAGAATGAATAAAAAAAGTACTGGTTTAGTTTTTCTCCACAGCTCAAACCCAACTTAAGAAGGGAACAGACTTAAGCTCCTCTATGGCACTCACTTGTAAAGTCTGGGGAGGATTCCCAAAGCTGTGGAGTTATTTTGTTCTTTCCTTATGGTATAGACAGACACAACACCTACAATGACCCCTTCCTAGGAAGAGGCATAAAGTTAGGTTGAGGCCTAAACAGACATTCTCAGTGCGCTTGTCTGAAATGACGCCAATACTTAATTTTTATTAACGATGGCGATTAACAGCTAACCAGGCAAGGGGAGTAGGGTCACCAACCCTGATTGAGCACATTACTGGAGGTTTCCTCACATGATCTTCTGCCTCCAACCACCCCTCCCTCACACTCCCGCCATTGGTCACCCGGCACATTCTTCCTCGCAACACTCCACCTTTCCGTGCCAATTGGAAAGTGAACGGACTCTTCATTACCCGAAACAGCCTTTTATCCCCGTCTCCAATACTTTTATATCTAATAAACAAAAATGTTCAAAGAAAATGAAAAAAAAAACACACAAAGCCCCTATGAATTTTCTCCCGGGTTGCTTGCAAGTTATCCGGGAGATCAATCTTTAATTCCCGGGTAGATCAATCTTTAATTCCCGGAGACTCCAGAACAATCCGGTAGGGTTGGCAATCCTAGAGATCTGGACCTGTTCCTGGCTGGAGTGATCATCTCTTACAAAAGGTAGGTAATGTAATGCATAGAATTCAGGGCCAGAGTGATCTCCTGGACTAGTTTCGATTGCCAAAGGGGTCGGAGAGGAATTTCCCAGAATTTTTCCCCCCAAATTGGCCTGGGTTTTTGTCTGGTTTCTCGCCTCTCCCAGGAGATCACATGGTGTGGGGTGGGAAGTGTATATATTGCGATGCACAAGGTATCACGATTGTGTGGAACAGGCTGGATGGACCAGAGGGTCTTTTCCTGTCCTTTACTGTTCGTAAAGGGGAGAGGCTTTAGCAAGATGGCTGAAAGAATAGGATTCGCAATAGATTGCATTGCGTTCTGCTCCATTTAAGATAGCCTCTGTACAGTGTCCTGTAAATATTTATACAGCAGTGTACTTTAGTATTCATCATGTACAGTTCCCATCGAAGTTTGCAGTAGAGGCCAGTCAGCCCATCACGTCTGTGCTGGCTCTTTATGAAGGCAATCCAAAACTAATTCCACTGCCTCACTCTATCTCCAAAGCTCTGTATCTCCCTCTGCTTCAAATATTTATCCAATTTTCCCTTGGGATGCAATGGCGTCTGTTGCAACCACTCCCAGTGCCAAAGTTTTCCATGCTCTTATAAAAAGATCCCCCCACCTCTCCAATTTATTCCACAGCCCACAATCTGTCTCCCTCCTGCCCCCCTCTCCGAATCACGGCTCCTTTCTCTACCGACTTTAACATCCTCTCTATAATGGGCTATTCAAAACTGCCCAACCAATGTTTTGCAATGTTTACCATAAATACTTGATTATATACAAAGTATGTATAACGTTTCTGGTTTTCGTTTTGTTGTTTATTTTTACCAATTTTTATTGCATCAAATTCAGGTTCTTTAAGCAGGACTTTGATTGAATCAAAATTTTACATAGTAACAAGTTCAGGCAGGAGAAGACCATTGGTCCATCTAGCCCACCTATCCAGTGTTCCCTTGGTCCAGTTCTAATAACCCTGCATCCCATTTGTTTGCAAGAACCTGTCACCTGTCTAATTCTTTCTTGAAACCCATCAAGGTTTCTTGTTCCAACACCCCCCCGCCCGACCCCAGTAATCTATTCCACATACTTACCACCCTTTTAGTAAAAGAATGTTCCTCCTGAATTTCAAATTTTCTTTTGTTGTCCTTAATTTGTAAATATGACCCCCTTGTTCTTAAATTCCGTGCACGGCAAAAAGGTTTACTTGTCTACCGAGACTACGTCACAAGTGGGACAGGTAAGTAAGTGATTGGTAGTGACTGTGGGCTAAGTTTTAAGTTAACATATAGCATATAACTAAATTTTAAAAACTAAACTTAATTTAATTAATCTAACAAAATAAAAAAAGGTAACTAATTTGATTAACACTAAATTAATTAATTAAATAAAATAACGGGCGAACAGGAGATGTGTTGCTGCTGCAATATGTGGGAGGTCGTGGACATTTTTGTCCAGGGCGACTACATCTGCGGTAAGTGTCTGCGGCTCGAGGAACTTCGGCTCCGAGTTGAGGAGCTGGAGTCCGAGCTGCGGACATTGCGAGACATCAAGGAGGGAGAAAGCTACCTGGACCTTTCGCTCCAGGAGGCAGCCACACCCCTTAGATAAGATACTTTAGAATTGACACGTGGTGTCAGGGACAGGAGGGTGTGACTGCGAGTGAGGCAGGTACGGGGATCCAGGAGGTAGTACTGAAGCAGCCTCAGTCCCTGCACTTGTCCAATAGATTTGAGGTTCTTGCAACCCTTGTGGACAAGTGCAGGGACTGCGGGGAGGAGGAGCAAACTGACCACAGCACCGTGGTACAGGAAGGCGCTCAAGTGGGGGGGAGTAAAAAGGAAGGTGGTTGTAGTAGACGACAGTGTAGTTAGGGGAATAGACACTGTACTCTGCAGCCAGGAGCATGAGTCCCGAAGGCAATGTTGCCTATCCGGTGAAAGGGTTAAGGACATCTCCTCTGGGCTGGAGAAGAACTTGGAGTGGGAGGATCCAGTTGTCGTGGTCCATGTAGGTACCAACGACATAGGTAGGACTAAGAAAAAGGTTCTTCTGAGAGAGTTTGAGCAGCTAGGGACTAAATTAAAAAGCAGAACCACAAAGGTAATAATCTCTGGATTATTACCTGAGCCACGAGCAAATTGGCACAGGGTAAATCAGATCAGAGAGATGAATGTGTGGCTCAAAGATTGGTGTGGGAGAAGTGGGTTTCGATTCGTGAGGCACTGGCACCAGTACTGGGGAAAGAGAGAGCTGTTCCATTGGGACGGACTACACCTGAACCATGCTGGGACCAGAGTTCTAGCGAATCGAATAACTAGGGAGGTAGATAGGGCTTTAAACTAAATAAGGGTGGGGGAAGGGTCCCGGTCGAGAGAAATCTAGAATGCTAAAGAGAAAAGACAAGGAAGCATTGCAGGAAAGTGATTGGAGTAAGGATAACCAGATTGTGTCAAGAAGGGATAGAGCATACAAACAAAAGAGTGCACTAACAAATAGGGTCCGGGTAAGAAAAACTGGTAATAAGACAAATAGGGCCATAGTACAAAAAGATGTTAAGATGTCTAAAAATGTTAAAAAAAATGAATCCAAAGGCACTGTATCTGAATGAACAAAGCATTCGTAATAAGGTAGATGTATTAACAGCATGATGTGGAGATGCCAGTGATGGACTGGGGTTGACAATTGTAAACAATTTTACAACACCAAGTTATAGTCCAGCAATTTTATTTTTTTATCAATTTAAAATAAAATTGCTGGACTATAACTTGGTGTTGTAAAATTGTTTAGAATTAACAGCACAAATAGATGTAAACGGATACGATATAATTGTGATTACAGAGACATGGCTGCAGGGTGACCAAGGCTGGGAGCTGAATATCCAAGGGTATTCGATATTTAGGAAGGACAGGCATAAAGGAAAAGGAGGTGGGGTGGCATTGTTAGTAAAGGATGAAATAGTGAGAAAGGATATTGGCTCAGAAAATCAAGATGTAGAATCAGTCTGGGTGGAGTTAAGAAGCACCAAGGGGCAGAAAACACTGGTGGGAGTTGTCTATAGGCCTCCAAACAGTAGTGGTAATGTAGGGGATGGGATCAAACCGGGAATTAGAGATGCATGTAACAAGGGTACTACAGTAATCATGGGTGACTTTAATCTACATATAGACTGGTCAAACCAAATTAGCAACAATACTGTGGAGGATGAATTCCTGGAGTGTGTACGAGATGTTTTTTTAGACCAGTACGTTGGGGAGCCAACCAGGTAACAGACTATCCTAGATTGGGTATTGTGCAGTGAAAAGGGGCTAATTAATAATCTTGTTGTGCGGGGCCTTTTAGGGAAGAGAGACCATAACATGATAGAATTCTTCAATAAGATGGAATGTGAAGTAGTCCAATCTGAAACTAGGGTCCTAAATCTGAACAAAGGAAACTACGAAGGAATGAGGAGTGAGTTGGCTATGATAAATTGGGAAGCTTCATTAAAAGGCATGACGATGGATAGGCAATGGCTAACATTTAAGGAACGAATGCATGAATTGCAACAGTTATACATTCCTTTCTGGTGCAAAAACACAAAAGAAAAAGTGGCCCAACCATGGCTAACAAAGGAAATTAAGGATAGTGTTAGATCCAAAGAGGAGTCATATAAAGTTGCCAGAAAAAGTAGCAAGCCTGAGGATTGGGAGCAGTTTAGAATTCAGCAAAGAAGGACCAAGAGATTGATTAAGAGGGGAAAAATAGAGTATGAGAGTAAACTTGCAAGGAACATAAAAGTGGACTGTAAAAGCTTCTACAAGTATGTTAAAGGAAAAAGATCAGTGAAAACAAATATA
Organism: Heptranchias perlo; assembly: GCF_035084215.1. Classification (NCBI taxonomy): domain Eukaryota; kingdom Metazoa; phylum Chordata; class Chondrichthyes; order Hexanchiformes; family Hexanchidae; genus Heptranchias; species Heptranchias perlo. The sequence goes on from NC_090326.1 coordinate 16,982,354, forward strand.
GGTCCCTTACAGTCAGAAACGGGAGAATGTATAATGGGGAACATTTAAACAAATACTTTGGTTCTGCCTTCACGGAAGAGGTCACTAATAACTTCCCAGAAATGCTAGGGAACCAAGGGACTAGTGAGAAGGAGGAATTAAAGGAAATTAGTATTACTAAAAAAGTGCTGGAGAAATTAATGGGACTGAAAGCCGATAAATCCCCAGGGCTTGATAATCTGCATCCAGAGTACTAAAAGAGGTAGCAATGGAAAAATTCCAAAATTCTATAGATTATAGAATAGTTCCTGCAGATTGGAGGGTGGCAAATGTAACCCCACTTTTTAAAAAAGGAGGGAAGAGAGAAAACAGGGAACTACAGACCGGTTAGCCTAACATCAGGAGCAGGGAAAATGCTAGAGTCTATTCCAGAGGATATAACAGGACACTTAGAAAATATCTACAGGATTAGACAAAGTCAACATGGATTTATGAAAGGGAAATCATGTTTGACAAACCTACTGGAGTTTTTTGAGGATGTAACTGGTAGAATAGATAAGGGAGAACCAGTGGATGTGGTTTATTTGGATTTTCAGAAGGCCTTTCATAAAGTCCCACATAAGAGGTTATTGGGCAAAATTAAAGCACATGGGATTGGGGGGAATATACTGGCTTGCACTGAAAATTGGTTAACAGACAGGAAACAGAGAGTAGGAATAAATGGATCTTTTTCGGGGTGGCAAACAGTGACTAGTGGGGTACCGCAGGGATCAGTGCTTGGGCCCCAGATATTCACAATATATATCAATGACTTGGATGAGGGAACCAAACGTAATATTTCCAAGTTTGCTGACTACATAAAACTAGGTGGGATCGTGAGTTGTGAGGAGGATGCAAAAAGGCTTCAAGGCAATTTAGACAAGTTGAGCGAGTGGGCAAATACATGGCAGACGCAGTATAATGTGGATAAATGTGAAGTTATTCACTTTGGAAGGAAAAACAGAAAGGCAGAGTATTATTTAAATGGTGATAGATTGGGAAATGTTGATGTACAAAGGGACCTGGGTGTCCTTGTACAGCAGTCACTGAAAACAAACATGCAGGTACAGCAACCAGTTAGGAAGGCAAATGGCATGTTGGCCTTCATTAAAAGAGGATTTGAGTACAGAAGCAAGGATGTCTTACTGCAGTTATACAGGGCCTTGGTGAGACCACACCTGGAGTGTTGTGTGCAGTTTTGGTCTCCTTACCTAAGAAAGGATATACTTGCCATTAAGGGAGTGCAGCGAAGGTTCACCAGACTGATTCTTGGGTTGGCAGGGCTGTCGTATGAGGAGAGATTGGGTCAACTCGGCCTGTATTCACTCGAGTTTAGAAGAATGAGAGAGGATCTCATTGAAACATATAAAATTCTGACAGGGCTAGACAGACTGGATGCAGGGAGGATGTTTCCTCTGGCTGAGGGTTCCAGAACGAGGGGTCACAGTCTCAGGATACGGGGTAGGACATTTCGGACTGAGATGAAGAGAAATTTCTTCACTCAGAGGGTGGTGAACCTGTGGAATTCTCTACCACAGAAGGCTGTGGAGGCCAAGTCACTGAATATATTTAAGAAGGAGCTAGATAGATTTCTACACACAAAAGGCATCAAGGGGTATGGGGAGAGCAGGAATATGATATTGAGATAGAGGATCAGCCATGATCATATTGAATGGCAGAGCAGGCTCGAAGGGCCAAATGGCCTACTCCTGCTCCTATTTTCTACATTTCTATGATCCAAATTGTTCAAACCCTTCATAATTATAAACACTTCTATCGTAGACCCTCTCAGTCTTCTCTATACAAGATCTATCCGCATAAGTCATTCTCTTAAGTTCTGTGAGCAACTGTGTGAGCCTTCTCTGTATTCCCCCCAATAACTGAATACCCTTCTCTGTAGCCCCCCCAATAACTGAATACCCTTCTCTGTACCCCCCCCCCAATAACTGAATACACTTCTCTGTATTCCCCCCAATAACTGAATACCCTTCTCTGTACCCACCCCCATATCGGAATACCCTTCTCTATACGCCCCTCCCCATAACTAAATACCCTTCTCTGTACCCCCTCCAATAACTGAATACCCCTTTCTGTACCCCCCTCCTCAATAACTGAATACCCTTCTCTGTACCCCCCTCAATAACTGAACACCCTTCTCTGTAACCCCATAACTCAATACCTTTTTTCTCATTCATTCTCCGGATGTGGGCATCGCTGACAAGGCCAGCATTTATTGCCCATCCTAGTTGTTCTGGTTTGATACAACTGAGTGACTTGCTAGGCCACCTCAGAGGACAGTTGTTTTTTTATATATTCGTTCATGGAATGTGGGCATCGCTGGCGAGGCTGGCATTTATTGCCCATCCCTAATTGCCCTTGAGAAGGTGGTGGTGAGCCCCCTTCTTGAACCGCTGCATTCTGTGTGGCGAAGGTTAAGAGTCAAGCATGTTGGTGTGGAACTGGAGTCACGTATAGGTCAGACCAATTAAGGACGGCGGGTTTCCTTCCCTAAAGGACATCAGTCACTTTTTACAGATACCAGCTTTTTATTTCCAGCTTTTTAAAAACTGAATTCAATTCTCAAACTGCCATGGTGGGATTTCAATTCTCATTCTCTGGATTACTGGTCTGGGCCTGTGGATTACTAGTCCAATAACAAACCATTACACCACTGTACCATGTGGTATATCTTGACTTTGTTCGATTGTGTAAAACAGGTGTTAGTGAGTCGGCAGCCCGATTCACATCTCTCCCCATTTTTATTTCCATTAACTTCAATCGGGAGAGATGTAAAACTGGCCACCAACTCGCTATCACCTGTTTTACACCACTGTAACGTGCCATTTTGTGGCCTACTTGTAGTACAGAATTGCCTTAGTGCCCTGGGTGCTTGCTGCTGTTTATATTATTGTAAACAATTTTACAACACCAAGTTATAGTCCAACAATTTTATTTTAAAATTCACAAGCTTTCGGAGGCTTCCTCCTTCCTCAGGTGAATGTCAAGAAATCCTCGAACCTATCGCATTTATAAATCACAGAACAATACCTGGTGATTACAGATAGTCTTTTCAACTGCCCGTTGCCAAGGCAACCAAATTGTTCAGACAGATAGGTGTTACCTACAGGGCCACCGAATATACAAACGGCCAGAACAAAAAAAAGAGAGAGAGGCGCAGAAACATAGAAACATCCGGAAGGAAAAGACAGCAATTGACCCGTTATATTAAAAACAGGTAACTTTTGTTCGCTGGTGGGGTTACGTGTAGCGTGACATGAACCCAAGATCCCGGTTGAGGCCGTCCTCATGGGTGCGGAACTTGGCTATATTATGGTGTGGATTCCACAGCACCAGAACAGAAGTAAAACAGATCCATAGTTTTCATGTTGCAGGTGCGAAACTGTATTGGGCCGCTGGTCCTTCCCCATTGGTTGGGGGAATCTACGAGGAGGCCCGAACGTGGAAAGCGGAGAGCTCGGCTACACAGCTCGCTTGAAAACATTCAAGATAGTTTCAATTTATTTTTTATGTTTCTTGCCAATTTCAGACAGACGTACTAGTTGCATGTGACAACAACAGCAACTTACATTTATATAGCGCCTTTAACGTAGTAAAACTTCCCAAGGTGCTTCACAGGAGCGTTATCAGACAAAACTTGACACCGAGCCACATAAGGAGATATTAGGACAGGTGACCAAAAGCTTGGTCAAAGAGCGTCGTAAAGGAGGGGAAGAGAGGCAGAGAGGTTTAGGGAAGGAATTACAGAGCTTAGGGCCTAGATAACTGAAGGCACGGCCGCCAATGATGGAGTGGTTAAAATCGCAGATGCGCAACAGGCCAGAATTGGAGGAACGCAGAGATCTCGGAGGGTTGTAGGGCTGGAGGAGGTTACAGAGATAGGGAGGGGCGAGGCCACGGAAGGATTTGAAAACAAGGATGTGAATTTTAACATCGAGGTGCGGCCGGACTGGGAGCCAATGTAGGTCAGCGAGCACAGGGGTGATGGGTGAGCGGGACATGATGCGAGTTAGGATACGGGCAGCAGAGTTTTGGATGAGCTCAAGTTTATGGAGGATGCAATTTGGTGGCAGGCCAGGTAAAGGAGTAACACAAAAAACAATCTCCTGCAAGGAATTTTGAAATCCCATCGACCTCAATGGACATGAAAATTGGGAGATATATATAACGGATGGTTGATCCACTATTCCACGTTTTACACTATCACCCAAAGTCAAAATTACCCTCGATGTTTTTTGTTAGAAAACCTTTGAAGAGAAAAAAAGTTACAAACAATTAAATCACCCTGATTTGGGTAACAATGGTCCAGCAGTGGCTCTATGTAAGCCATTGGCAGCACGTACACATGGCACAAAATCAGCATAAACCAGAGTCCATAAAAAGCAGGACAAATCCAATTCGGCCAATTACCGCCCCATCAGTCTACTCTCAATCATCAGCAAAGTGATGGAAGGTGTCGTCGACAGTGCTATCAAGCGGCACTTACTCACCAATAACCTGCTCACCGATGATCAGTTTGGGTTCCCCAGGACCACTCGGCTCCAGGCCTCATTACAGCCTTGGTCCAAACATGGACAAAAGAGCTGAATTCCAGAGGTTAGGTGAGAGTGACTGCCCTTGACATCAAGGCAGCATTTGACCGAGTGTGGCACCAAGGAGCCCTAGTAAAATTGAAGTCAATGGGAATCAGGGGGAAAACTCTCCAGTGGCTGGAGTCATACCTAGCACAAAGGAAAATTGTAGTGGTTGTTGGAGGGAAGGTCATTGATGAAGCAGCTGTACTCTGCATGATGGTTGGGCATCGGACATTGCCCTGAGCAACTCCTACAGCAATGTCCTGGGGTTGAGATGATTGTTGGAGGCCAATCATCTCAACCCCAGGACATTGCTGCAGGAGTTGCTCAGGGCAGTGTCCGAGGCCCAACCATCATGCAGAGTACAGCTGCTTCATCAATGACCTTCCCTCCATCGTAAGGTCAGAAATGGGGATGTCCGCTGAAGATTGCAGTGTTCAGTTGCATTCGCAACCCCTCAAATAATGAAGCAGTCCGAGCCCGCATGCAGCAAGACCTGGACAACATCCAGGCTTGGGCTCATAAGTGGCAAGTAACATTTGCGCCAGACAAGTGCCAGGCAATGACCATCTCCAATAAGAGAGAGAGTCTAACCACCTCCCCTTGACATTCAACGGCATTACCATCACCGAATCCCCCACCATCAACATCCTGGGGGTCACCACTGACCAGAAACTTAACTGGACCAACCACATACATACTGTGGCTACAAGAGCAGGTCAGAGGCTGGGTATTCTGCGACGAGTGACTCACCTCCTGACTCCACAAAGCGTTTCCACCATCTACAAGGCACAAGTCAGGAGTGTGATGGAATACTCTCCACTTGCCTGATTGAGTGCAGCACCAACAACACTCAAGAAACTCAATACCATCCAGGACAAATCAGCCCGCTTGATTGGCACCCCATCCACCACCCTAAACATTCACTCCCTTCACCACCGGCGCACAGTGGCTGCAGTGTGTACCATCCACAGGATGCACTGCAGCAACTCGTCAAGGCTTCTTCAACAGCACCTCCCAAACCCGCGACCTCTTCCACTTAGAAGGACAAGAGCAGCAGGCACATGGGAACAACACCACCTGCACGTCCCCGCCACCCCGACTTGGAAATATATCGCCGTTCCTTCATCGTCGCTGGGTCAAAATCCTGGAACTTCCTACCTAACAGCACTGTGGGAGAACCTTCACCACACGGACTGCAGCAGTTCAAGAAGGCAGCTCACCACCACCTTCTCAAGGGCAATTAGGGATAGGCAATAAATGCCGGCCTTACCAGCCACACCCGCATCCCATGAATGAATAAAAAGTAAGTACAGTAAACATGGCAAAAATGACTGACAAGGAGAGCTATCTATTTAGGTTTTGCTGCTAGCTTCTTCTCTAACAGGTTTCGCAATTGACCAGAACAGTGTTGTCCAATAGAAATTGCTGACTAGCCACAGGTGTTACTACAGTGACACCGTTTTAGCCACATGCACTAACTTTAGTAGAAAACGCCTTACATGCACTCACACAATACAGGTAATTAAGTATACTTCACATGTGTGTATATTTACTTAACAAACATCTGTCACCATTTAGTAACCAAGGAAGTAAAGCAGGCACAACGATCAAAAAAACACGCACGCTCTGCTTTTTGTTTTATCATTTTACCATTCAAACCCACTAATAGGTTAAAGTTCACGCGCATACGCCGTGCAAATAAGAGTATTGAGATCACATGACCAGCATGTGTCTATTACTCATTTTTTATTTACTAATCAGAAATGTAATTAGTCACATCTGGATTCCCAGTAAGCTCCACGTGACTAGTGGCTAGTGCACTGTATCTGAGGAGTCAGGGGGAGGCAAACCAGGACGTAGCAGCAGAGAGGAGAGACAAGGTACATAGTGAACTAGGAGGGATAAGCAGAAACAGAATAAAGAATAGTGTAGAAAGAGCAGGAATTAGATGGAGGAAAAAAGCAAAGCAGACTAGCTTGGTGTTGGAATGCATGTGTGTTAATGCGAGGAGTGTTACAAATAAGGTTGATGATCTACAGGCACAAGGCGCCACATGGGGTTATGATATATTGGCTATAACAGAGACCTGGCTTAAACATGGACAGGAATGAGAACTAAACATTCCTGCTTACAAGGTATTCAGGAGGGATAGGGAAGGAAAAAAGAAAGGAGTGGGGTGGGGTGGCAGTATTGATCAAGGATGATATTACAGTTCTACAGAGGGATGATATACTAGAGGGTTCAAAGACTGAATCTATTTGGTTAGAGTTAAGGAACAGAAAAGGAGCTGTTACATTGCTGGGTGTTTACTATAGATTCACAAATAGTGAGAAGGAGATAGAGGAGCAAATCTGTAGGCAAATTTCAGGGAAATGTAAAAATAATAGAGCAGTATTAGTAAGGGACTTCAATTACTCTAATATAGACTGGGAATGGAAACAGTGTAAAGGGCAAGAAGGGTGAAGAATTCCTAAAATGTGTACAGGAGAACTTCCTTAATCAGTATGTTTCTAGCCCAATGAGGAAGGAAACAGTGCTGGATCTAAATCTTTTATGGAGGCAGAGAGCATGACTGAGGTACTGAATGAACACTTTGCATCTGCTTTAAAAAAAAATGAAAAAGGTTCTGCTGAGTGAGAGTTTGAGCAGCTAGGATCTAAATTAAAAAGCAGAACCACAAAGGTAATAATCTCTGGATTATTATCTGAGCCACGAGCAAATTGGCACAGGGTAAATCAGATCAGAGAGATGAATGTGTGGCTCAAAGATTGGTGTGGGAGAAGTGGGTTTCGATTCGTGAGGCACTGGCACCAGTACTGGGGAAAGAGAGAGCTGTTCCATTGGGACGGACTACACCTGAACCATGCTGGGACCAGAGTTCTAGCGAATCGAATAACTAGGGAGGTAGATAGGGCTTTAAACTAAATAATAGGGGGGGGGAGGGTCCTGGTGGAGAGAAATCTAGAATTCTAAAGAGAAAAGACAAGGAAGCAGTGCAGGAAAGTGACTGGGGTAAGGATAACCAGATTGTGTCAGGAAGGGACAGAGCGTACAAACAAAAGACAACAAATAGGGTCCGGGTAAGAAAAAATGATAATAAGACAAATAGGGCCATGGTACAAAAAGATGTAAAGATGTCTAAAAATGTTAAAAAGACACTGTATCTGAATGCACGAAGCATTCATAAGGTAGATGAATTAACAGCACAAATAGATGTAAACGGATACGATATAATTGTGATTACGGAGACATGGCTGCAGGGTGACCAAGGCTGGGAGCTGAATATCCAAGGGTATTCGATATTTAGGAAGGACAAGCAAAAAGGGAAAGGAGGTGGGGTGGTGTTGTTAGTAAAGGATGAAATCAGAGCAATAGTGAGAAAGGATATTGGCTCAGAAAATCAAGATGTAGAATCAGTCTGGGTGGAGTTAAGAAGCAACAAGGGGCAGAAAACACTGGTGGGAGTTGTCTATAGGCCTCCAAACAGCAGTGGTAATGTAGGGGACGGCATCAAACAGGAAATTAGAGATGCATGTAACAAAGGCACTACAGTAATCATGGGTGACTTTAATCTACATATAGACTGGTCAAACCAAATTAGCAATAATACTGTGGAGGATGAATTCCTGGAGTGTGTACGAGATGTTTTTTTAGACCAGTACGTTGGGGAGCCAACCAGGTAACAGACTATCCTAGATTGGGTATTGTGCAGTGAAAAGGGGCTAATTAATAATCTTGTTGTGCGGGGCCTTTTAGGGAAGAGTGACCATAACATGATAGAATTCTTCAATAAGATGGAAAGTGAAGTAGTCCAATCTGAAACTAAGGTCCTAAATCTAAACAAAGGAAACTACGAAGGTATGAGCAGTGAGTTGGCTATGATAAATTGGAAAACTTCATTAAAAGGCATGACGGTGGATAGGCAATGGCTAACATTTAAGGAACGAATGCATGAATTGCAACAATTCTACATTCCTTTTTGGCGCAAAAACACAAAAGGAAAAGTGGCTCAAACATGGCTAACAAAAGAAATTAAGGATAGTTTTAGATCCAAAGAGGAATCATATAAAGTTGCCAGAAAAAGTAGCAAACCTGAGGATTGGGAGCAGTTTAGAATTCAGCAAATAAGGACCAAGAGATTGATTAAGAGGGGAAAAATAGAGTATGAGAGTAAACTTGCAAGGGACATAAAAGTGGACTGTAAAACCTTCTACAAGTATATAAAAGAGAAAAAGATTAGTGAAGACAAATGTAGATCGCTTACAGTCAGAAATGGGAGAATTTATAATGAACGGGAAAAATTTATAATGGGGAACAAGGAAATGGCAGAGCAATAAATCAAATATTTTGGTTCTGTCTTCACGGAAGAGGACACAAATAACTTCCCAGAAATGCTAGGGAACCAAGGCACTAGTGAGAATGAGGAAATTAGTATTAGTAAAAAAAATATAGTGCTGGAGAAATTAATGGGACTGAAAGCAGATAAATCCCCAAGGCCTGATAATCTGCACCCCAGAGTACTAAAAGAAGTAGCCATGGAAATAGTGAATGCATTAGTTGTCATCTTCCAAAATTCTATAGATTATGGAACAGTTCCTGCAGATTGGAGGGTGGCAAATGTAACCCCACTTTTTAAAAAAGGAGAGAGAAAACAGCGAATTACAGACCAGTTAGCCTAGCATCAGTAGTAGGGAAAATGCTAGAGTCTATTATAAAGGATGTGATAACAGGACACTTAGAAAATATCAACAGGATTAGACAAAGTCAACATGGATTTATGAAAGGGAAATCATGTTTGACAAACCTACTGGAGTTTTTTTTTGAGGATGTAACTGGTAGAATAGATAAGGGAGAACCAGTGAATGTGGTTTAATTGGATTTTCAGAAGGCCTTTGATAAAGTCCCACATAAGAGGTTATTGGGCAAAATTAAAGCACATGGGATTGGGGGGAATATACTGGCATGCATTGAAAATTGGTTAACAGACAGGAAACAGAGAGTAGGAATAAATGGGTCTTTTTCGGGGGGGTGGCAGGCAGTGACTAGTGGGGTACCGCAGGGATCAGTGCTTGGGCCCCAGCTATTCACAATATATATCAATGACTTGGATGAGGGAACTAAATGTAATATTTCCAAGTTTGCTGAGGACACAAAACTAGGTGGAATCGTGAGTTGTGAAGAGGATGCAAAAAGGCTTCAAGGCAATTTAGACAAGTTGAGTGAGTGAGCAAATATATGGCAGATGCAATATAATGTGGATAAATGTGAAGTTATCCACTCTGGAAGGAAAAGCAGAAAGGAAGAGTATTATTTAAATGGTGATAGATTGGGAAATGTTGATGTACAAAGGGACCTGGGTGTCCTTGTACACCAGTCACTGAAAGCAAACATGCAGGTGCAGCAAGCGGTTAGGAAGGCAAATGGTATGTTGGCCTTCATTGCAAGACGATTTAAGTACAGGAGCAAGGATGTCTTACCGCAGTTATACAGGGCCTTGGTGAGACCACACCTGGAGTATTGTGTGCAGTTTTGGTCTCCTTACCTAAGAAAGGATGTACTTGCCATAGAGGGAGTGCATTGAAGGGTTCACCCAGATTCCTGGGATGGCAGGACTGTCATATTAGGAGAGATTGGGTCGACTCGGCCTGTATTTACTCGAGTTTAGAAGAATGAGAGGGGATCTCATTGAAACATATAAAATTCTGACAGGGCTAGACAGACTGGATGCAGGGAGGATGTTTCCTCTGAATTGGGGGGGGGGGGGTCCAGAACGAGGGGTCACAGTCTCAGGATACGGGGTAGGACATTTAGGACTGAGATGAGGAGAAATTTCTTCACTCAGAGGGTGGTGAACCTGTGGAATTCTCTACCACAGAATGCTGTGGAGGCCAAGTCACTGAATATATTTAAGAAGGAGCTAGATAGATTTCTAGACACAGAAGGCATCAAGGGGTATGGGGAGAGAGCGGGAATATGGTATTGAGATAGAGGATCAGCCATGATCATATTGAATGGTGGAGCAGGCTCGAAGGGCCAAATGGCCTACTCCTGCTCCTATTTTCTACGTTTCTATAATTCTATATATAAAAAAGAGGATGATGAAATTAACGTCGCAGTAGAGGAGGGAGGAGTAGAGGTATTAGATAGGATAAAAATAGATAGTAAGCAGGTGCTCAATAGTTTGGCATCACTCAAAGTTAACAAGTCACCTGATTCAGATGAGATGCATCCTAGGTTGTTGAGAGAAAGGATGGAGATTGCAGAAGCTCTGACCACAATCTTTCAATCCTCCTTGGATATGGAAGTGATGCCAGATGACCAGAGGATTGCAAATGTTATACCCCTGTTCAAAAACAGGGAGGAGGATAAACCTGGTAACTGCAGGCCAGTCAGTCTAACATCAGTGGTAGGAAAACTATGAGAGACAAAATTAATTCTCACTTGGAGAAGCATGGGTTAATAAGGGACAGCCAGTATGGATTAGTTAAAGACAAATCATGTCTGACTAACCTGACTGAGTTCTTTGATGAAGTATCAGAGGGGGTTGATGAAGGTAGTGCAGTTGATGCATATAAGGACTTTCAAAAGGCATTTGATAAAGTACCACATAACAGACATTTGGAAAATAGAAGCACATGGGATTAAAGAGGCAGTGGTAATTTGGGTATGTAATTGGCTAAGGGATAGGAGGCTGAGAGTAGTGGTGAATGGATGTTTTTCTGACTGGAGAGTAGTATGTAGTGGGGTCCCCCAGGGATCAGTATTAGGACCATTGCTTTTCTTGTTATATATTAATGACCTAGACAAATGCTGGAATATGGGATTAGAGTAGACAGGGCTGATGGCCGGCGCGGACACGATGGGCCGAAGGGCCTCTCTCCGTGCTGTATAACTCTATGACTCTAAGACTTGAGGTATAGGGAGCACAATTTTGAAGCTGTGGATGATTCAAAACTTGGCAACGTAGTAAACAATGAGGAGGATAGTAGCAGACTTCAGGAGGGCATAGACAGACTGGTGAAATGGGCAGATACATGGTAGATTAAATTTAATGTGGATAAGTGTGAAATGAACACTTTGGGAGGAACAACATGGAGAGGCAGTATAATCTAAATAATAAGGTTTGAGGGAGGTGAAAGAGCAGAGGAACCTGGGGATACATATTCACAAATCTTTGAATGTGGCAGGACAAATTGATACGGTGGTTAAGAAAGCATATGGGATACTTGGCTTTGTAAACAGGGACATTGAATACAAAAACAAGGAAGTCATGCTAAATCATTACAAATCACTGGTTAGGCATCAGCTGGAGAATTGTGTACAATTCTGGGCACCACACTTTAGGAAGGATGTCAAGGCCTTGGAGAGAGTAGAGGAGGGTTACCAGGATGACACCAGGGATGAGAGACTTCAGTTACGTGGAGAGATTGGAGAAGCTGAGATTGTTCTTCTTAGAGCAGAGAAGGTTAAGGGGAGATCTAATAGAGCTATTCAAAGTAATGAGGGGTTTTGATAGAGCAAGTAGGGAGAAACTATTTCCACTGGCAAATGGGTCAGTAACCAGGGGTCATAGATTTAAAATAATTGGAAAAATAACTAGAGGGGAAATGAGGAGATTTTTTTTCACACAGAGGGTTGTTAAGATCTGGAAGGCACTGCCTGAAAGGGTGGTGGAATCAGATTCCATAGGAACTTTCAAAAGGCAATTGGACATGTACTTGAAGGGAAATAATTTGCAGGGTTATGGGGGAAAAAACTGGGGAGTGGGGCTAAATTGGACACCTCTTTCGAAGAGCCGGCACAGGCACTATGGGCCGAATGGCCTCCTTCTGTGCTGTAAGATTCTGTGATTCTAGGAGTCAATGCCTTCAGAAGTGGAGCATAAAATTGGGAATGAAGGAAAAAAGGTACAGGTTGGACTTTTCAGGTCCTAATTAAGAAGAATGTTAAATTAGAAATCACAGCACATTAAGGAACCAGAAATACCCAACTCTTTTACAAAAGCAATATTTGACTGAATTATGGTGAAAACTCAATGACAAGGTGAATGGAATGAGTGTACATTCTAAACACTTTCTCGAGTCCAATTTCTCATTACAGAGTCAACCATAGGATTCAAACATCCTTTCTGGCTGCATGAAGTGCATAAATTACCACAATTCACGACTTCTAGCTCATGGAGAAGGAGGGAGGTAGGAGTTGGTTTATTTTAAAAACATAATATTTAGAGGGAATGTTACCATCTGGACTACTTTCCAACGTCAAACCATTACAAAGAATTATCAGCTTTCAAAAACTGTGTTCTGGCCATTTCTGAATATCTCTTTGAGCAGCGAGTGCCAATGACAGGGGGGGTGGGGTAGTTGATGAGTTACTGAGCTGTCAGTATAAACAGCACATCACTGAGAAACCGCATGACCCATCTACAGATGTTCGTCATCAAACTCAGCAACGTCGCAAAGACAGATTTCTCCATCAATGCCAACACTCACCATTTAAATCAAAAGTATTACAGAAAACAAAGATAGATGGAAAACAAACACACATTAAAAGTTAAAAATAAGTCTTAGCATTGGTTCGATGGTACTCTTTTAATCAACTCAAAAAAGCAAAAGAAAAAGGTAAGCGGAATTGATCGAGATATTTTGGTTTGAACGCTACGTAAGGGAATCTTAATTTAAGACATGATCAAAGGTCAAAGTTAAGGCATGATTATGGCTGTGCAACACTGCAAGGCTCCTACCATTTCTGCATAAACATCTGTCAGTCACACTGAAACATGGTTCAGAATCTTTACTTTTACTTTCACCTTGGTCCCTAACAGACTCCTGGCAAGTGAAAGCTGTGAAGAATTGTACCGTGAGTAAGCAGCATCACAGCTAACTGCCAGCAATAACTACTAAATATGTCCCCAGTGAAAGTGTAAAGGAAAACCTAATCGGGGTCACGTTCTTTATCAAATTTGTCCATTCTCGTCTCAGGGGGCTAAACAAATAATCTTTGTACAACTGTGTCAAGGAGATTAAATCTGGGACAAATAAATTAGCTCTTCCCACAATCTGACTGTGAATTTATAAATGTAATTATTGATTTGAAAAAGGTTTGGGACCTCCAGTGCACTCCAGGAGTTGGCTCTCGTTCAGCCTAGCCACAATGAAGAGGGGTTAGAAGGATGAAGGGGAGTTTGGCACAGTGATATCAGAGGCTGCCCTGTACTTTTTTCAGGTGTGCCTTTCATTACATCGAATTTACAACACGGAAATAGGCCATTCGGCCCAACCAGTCCATGTTGGTGTTTATCCTCCACGTGAGCAGTAGTCCTATCACATTGCTATTCGTGGGACCTTGCTGTGTGCAAATTGGCTGTCACATTTCCAACATTACAACAGTGACTACACTTCAAAAGTACTTCATTGGCTGTAAAGTGCTTTGGGATGTCTTGAGGTCGTGAAAGGCATTGTATAAATGCAAGTTAGTTAGTTCTTTGTTTCTTTTTTTTCTAACCCCATGCGCTCGTCCTGTTCCCATACCCCTTTATTTCTCTTTCCTTCAACCGCCTATCCTATTCTTAAATATTGACATGGTCCCTGCTTCAATCATTAACTCCAATAGTGCATTTCACAGCGTCATAATCCTCTGTTAAAAAGATTTCTCCTGCTTTCTGTCCTAGAACTCTTGCATTGAATCTCTTATTTTTACATCCCCTTGATCTAGACCCCATAATCACTGGAACAGTCTGTTTCTACCTCCTGTGTTTATCATTTTAAACACCTCCATCAAATTATCCCTTAATCTCCACTGTTCTAATGAAAACAGCCCTGATTTTTCAAGTCTTTCTTTGATTGGTAATGTTATGTTTGATGTTCTTGTTCTGGGAAATATTCAGCCCGGAATGTAAGCTCTATCGTTTTTCTTCAGTATCACATTAATGCGTGTGCCAAAATATCAAAGGCCCCATTAAAACAAACTCCATCAATTGATCAGGGCGGGCTGCACAGTTTCTTACAATCACCATCAACTCAAATACAGGGAACGTGTTAAATACAGGACCTTGAAATAAGGGGGGTGATGGGGGGCACTTAAACTTTACGTATAACATGGACGACCTCTATCACCAGCAAAAATAATTCTACTGCCATCAGTGACCCAGCCCTCCCCTACAGCACACCACCACAATGTGCTCCACCCAACACTAATCAAAGTTTCAGTTCTTGATTCAAGAAAGCCAACAATATAGGATGTTTCAATCGCTGTCTGACATGTTTACACAGGCAGCTTCCACTGTCAGTGTGGACACAGGATTTTAAATGGAGAAAAGTTGAAGTGTGCACGTGATAACTCACTTGTGTCTCTTTAGTCTCCATTCACGTGGATTAGAAGCTCAGCACAGACTGAATATTTTCTGTTTTAAACGATTACTCTGGGCCAATAAAAATATTGCAGGTTCCTCTGTATTGACCATGAAGAGCAATACAGACTAGGAAAGTCCTGGGTTTGATTCCGAGGCTGACACTTTAGATGCACTTTCGGATGAGGCGTTAAACCGAGGCCCCGATTGCTCTCTCAGGTGGAAGTAAAAGATCTCACGACATTATTTTGAAGAAAAGCAGGGGATTTCTCCCCAGTGTCCTGGTCAATATTCATCCCCCAACTAACATCACTAAAACAGGTTACTTGATCATTATCACATCGTTGTTTGTGGGACCTTACTATGTGCAAATTGTCTGCCATGTTTACTACATTACAACAGTGACTACACTTCAAAAGTACTTCATTGGCTGTAAAGCACTTTGGGATGTCCTGAGGTCATGAAAGGCACTATCTAAGTGAAAGTTCTTTCTTTTCTTCTTTAGTCTGTAGAGAGTTGGTTAATCTGGGCTCGGGCAGTTGCTACACTTGGCTTCAAGGTTTCTCAGGCTAGAGAGGGGAAAAATTGGCCAGGGTTATTCTTCTGTTCCAGTGACCCACCCCCCAACCCCCCTGGAAAGGACACACATGGACCTCGGATCAGGACAGGCTCAGCCTGGGCTTCAATGTGAATTCACAGTTACAATGACCTTCTAGGTAACTTATAGAACACCAGGGACTCCCCATCACTGTTGTGATTTGTTTCTTCCGCAGGAGCGAATCATCTATGGAATTGTGTTAATTCACTATTTGTATTTCAATAGTTCCCTTTTATTTGTAACTCACCTTAACGGTGTGCTGTCTACAGGATGCACTGCAGTAACTCGCCAAGGTTTCTTCGACAGCACCTCCCAAACCCGTGACCTCCATCACCTAAAAGGACAAGGGCAGCAGGCACATGGGAACAACACCACCTCCAAGTTCCCCTCCAAATCACACACCATGCCGACTTGGACATATATCGTCACTCCTTCATCGTTGCTGGGTCAAAATCCTGCCTAACAGCACTGTGGGAGAACCTTCACCACACGGACTGCAGCCGTTCAAGAAGGGGGCTCACCACCACCTTCTCAAGGGCAATTAGGGATGGGCAATAAATGCCGGCCTTGCTAGCGACGCCCACATCCCGAGAATTAATTTAAAAAGTCATTATTTCCCAACTTGAATCTGATCCATTTGTTTCTGCTAGTGCTGCACTTTTTCTTAAATGTCATGCAAGAGCCATTAAATCATATCTGGCTCGTTCCAATTAAGTTGAAACAATAAAATTCTTTGCCAATTTGGTTTGGTGCCACCTTGGAATTACAGAATAATTTGAGTAAGTATCCACCCGCCCCGCCACCCAACCTCCCCATCCCAAATATAAAAGTGGAAAAAATAGGAACAGGAGTAGGCCATTCAGCCCCTCCAGCCTGTTTCACCGTTCAATTAGATCATGGCTCATCCGTACTTCAACATTTACCCACCTTGGCTCCAAATCCCTTTATACCCTTACCTGACAAAAATCTATCAATCTCAGTCTTGAAATTTTCAATTGACCCAGTCTCAACAGTTTTTTGAGACAGAGTTCCAGATTTCCACTACCCTTTGTGTGAAGAAGTGCTTCCTGACATCACCCCTGAACGGCCTAGCTCTAATTTTAGATGGATAAGTTGGTACTCTCTACATGGGAAGTAATTTCACTGCTCCTACCACCTTGGGATGTTTTTCTACGTTAAAGGCAGTACCTAAATGCAAGTTGTTATTGTTGTACATGAAGAGCTACACAATTAGTGCAGTTACTCGCCCAATGGAGAATTTTTGATCTCTGGCTCGCAAGAGGTAAAGCTCCTCCTCTAGGGAGAACAAGCTGGGGATGTTCTCCTTAGAGCAGAGAAGATTAACAGGAGATTTAATAGGGGGTGTTCAAAATCATGAAGGTTTTGATAAAAGTAAATCAGGAGAAACTGCTTCCAGTGGCAGAAGGGTCGGTAACCAGAGGACACAGATTTAAGGTAATTAGCAAATGAGCCAGAGGGGAGATGAGGAGAAATGTTTTTACACAGCGAGTTGTTATGATCTGGAATGCACTGCCTGAAAGGGTGGTGGAAGCAAATTCAATAGTAACTTTCAAAAGGGAATTGAAGAAATACTTGAAGGCAAAAAATTTGCAGGGCTATGGGGAAAGAGCAGAGGAATGGGACTAATTGGATAGCTCTTTCAAAGAGCTGGCGCAGGCATGATGGACTGGACAGCCTCCTTTTGTGCTGCATCATTCAATGATTCGTAGTTGCTGCACAACTAGCAGTGTATGAGAGCAGGCCAAGTTCATTCGTGCTTAGATTTCAGAGCTGAGGCCGAGCCTGTCCTAATCCAAAGTCCATCTGCGTCCTTTCAAGGCATTGGATCAGAAGCAAAAGCCCTGGCTGACTTTTCCCCCTCTCTAACCTGAGAACCTCAAAGCCAATTGAAATGACTGCCCCAGGCCCAGATTAACCAATTCTGCACTGACGAGGAATCAAACCCAGGACTTTCCTGATCTGTACTGCTCTGTATGTGGCCAAATTACCACTGAGGAACCTGCAATATTTTTTATTGGCCCAGATTAATCTTTAACACAGGAAATAATGACAGTTAAGATTGGTAAACATTCCCGCACTCCACCTGTGCACGCGTGTGTACCACAATGATTGCATTTTCACACATGTATATAAAGCAGCCAGAAGACCAAGCATAATCTCTACAGATGAGTAAGCAGGCTGCATAGGACCCCTTAAAGCACAGACAACTCTGTGAGCCTTCTCAAACCTCTCACATCCCAGCGTCAAACAGGCAGCTAACTAAACACCTTGCTATTAAGAGTTGAAAGTCAGGCTCCTGAAGCTACATTCTTGTTCTGTGTCACGATGATGTATGGGCAAACCAAACAATGTTGAAAAATTAAAAAAAATACAGCAAACGTTTGCACAGACACCAATGCAAATAAGAATACCGGGGAGGAAGCGGTTATCGTCAGTCAACAGGAAGACATGGAAAGACTACGACATTTCGTGTCAACCCTTAGGGCCAGTTTCTCTCCTTCCTCCCCTCCTCTCTTTGCGACTAGTAAATACACAGTGAGACCCGGTGATCGGATCAACCTGCCTGATACTCACAGCTGCTCCCACCAGTCTGCTCCCCGCTGTCTCCGCCCGGCAGGTAGACCCAGCGCTAGTCCCAGAGCACAGGGGGCGGGCCCGGCGCGGCTCGGCGCCCCATTGGCCCTCCCGTTTGCACCCGATCCCGGAACTCGGCCGCCCATTGGCCGAGACGCCCGTCAATCAGGCTGGGAAATTTGCTACACTTCACGCTGGCGGCCCGGGGCTCCGCACTGATGTCACTTTCACACCGCGGAGACTCGAAGCTGCCTTTGCCCTTAAATGGGAGTCTCCCAGGGGCGAGGGGATTTCCAGGCCGGCCTCGCACATTTACGGCCGGTGCGTAAGGTTTAATCTCCTGCAATCTCGGCTGGCATCCTTCCATCGCACCCGGGGCAGTATGTTTTCATGTGTGTGTGTGTGTGTGTGTGTATATGTATATGTATATGTGTGGGGGTGGTTGTGTGTCTGTCTGTGTGTTTGTGTGTCTGTCTGTGTGGTGGGGGGGTGTCTGTCTGCGCGTCTGTCTGTGGATGTCCGTCTACGGCCGTGTCTGTAACTTTTTCACACTCATGTTAATTTGAAGCGGGCGCATAACTGACATGAGTTGGTGGCAGTGATTCAAGTGTAAAAGTGGGTTTTGGAAGATTCCCTGTTATGTGTCTCACTCTGTTTATAAACAGAATCAAAGGTGTAAGGAAGATGACCAGACTGTGAGCCGTCCCTCGGTTCTGCATTTGTTGTTAATATAATACTCAATAAAAATAAATCCATTTGACATTGGTCCAAGGCAGTTCTTTGTGTCGGAGGCACACTCCCACAGTGCAGCCCACACACATCATTTACCCATGGGTTGTTGCGATTTTATTTCCCAACCCCAAGCCTGAGTCCGAGATTCGAATCCATTTTTAGATTTCAACCCCAACGAGGTCAGCAGTGAATATAAAGGAGTAATCCATTATCATTTCACTTTGGAAAATTCATTGTACATTAAAATTGGAAATGTTCTTGCATGAATAAATTTGCCACTGCAGATGTAGTTTGAGCCGCTGATTCCAATGTCTTTTTTTAAGCATACTCCCAAACCCGCGACCTCTACCACCTAGAAGGACAAGAGCAGCAGGTACATGGGAACAACACCACCTGCACGTTCCCCTCCAAGTCACACACAATCCCGATTTGGAAATATATCGCCGTTCCTTCATCGTGGCTGGGTCAAAATCCTGGAACTCCCTTCCTAACATTACTGTGGGAGAACCTTCACCACACGGACTGCAGCGGTTCAAGAAGGCGGCTCACCACCACCTTCTCAAGGGCAATTAGGGATGGGCAATAAATGCCGGCCTCGCCAGCGACGCCCACATCCCATGAACGAATAAAAAAATATTGAATTTCAACTTGAAAAGCACCAAGGTTTCCTGTTGGGAGCTGTCAACATTGAAGGTTGGTGATTCTCAACAGCCAGTCAGCCATGTATCAGAGGTGTGTCCTCATACCAAACTAGCAGTGTGATTTGTATCCCACCCAGATGCAGCATGATGGAGTATTTATTTTACCATTACATTCCTCGAATCATACAACTTGACAGCACAGAAAGACAATTTAGCCCATCCTGACTCTCAAAGTGCTATCACCTAATCCCATTCTCCCGTCCTTTCCCCATTCCCTTTTTGTCTTTCTATTATAAATATTTATCAATGATCCTTTTCAAACTATTATGAATTCTGTTTCCACCATGTTAGGGGTAGGGCAGTCCCTGTCCTAATGACCCTCTGCATAAATACATTTATTATTTCCCGTTACCAACTCATTGGGCAGTGGGGTAGCATAGAATGTTTATTATTTTTATTTTATTGCACATGTTTTTTTTCGATTGAACCAAGTGAATCTGATCATAGCTATTTCCCTGTGCGTTCATCTTAATGTGGAATAAAGCAGTTTAACAATTAAAAGCAAGCCTTGCCTCACCTAGTGCCAAAAGATGTCAGCTGTGGCTCAGTGGTAACACTCTCGCCTCTGAGTCAGAAGGTTGTTGGTTCAAACCCATTCCAGAGACTTGAGCATAAAATCCAAGCTGACAATCCATTGCAGTACTGAGGAAGTGCTGCACTGTTGGAGGTGCTGTCTTTCCAATATAGACAATAAACCCAGGTCCCATCTGCCCTCTCAGGTGGACGTAAAAGATCCCATAGCACTATTTCAAAGATGGGCAGGGGTGTTCTCCCCAGTATCCTGGCCAACATTTATCCCTCGACCAACATCACTAAAACAGATTATCTGGACATTTATCTCACCACTTCAAAAGTACTTCATTGGCTGTTAAAGTGGTTTGCGATGCCCTGAGCTTGTGAAGGTGCTATATAAATGCAAGTCTTTCTAACTTGATTCACTATCAGAGAAATTGAAGAAATGCACATGTAAAAGATGCAGATATCCAGTTCAGGTCACAAAGGGGGTTTCATTGTTACAGTCCCAGATCATACTATCATACAAGTAGATACACAGTAGTTTGATTTAACTCCCACAAAAGTAAGATTCACAACCACTTATAGGAGGGAGTGACCCTATGAAGATATCTCTGACAGATCCGACTTGATAACAGGACCAAGAATCAGCTGAGTTTATCAAGAGTCTAAACCCATTCAGAAAAATTCAAGAGGTGGAAATGTGTGAGAATCCTGATGTTCAATCAATACAATTTAAAAAAAACATAAAACCAGCATGTTATTTGCAATTTGGGTCTTTTGACTGCCGTTATTAGTCAACAACTCCCTTACCATTGTATCATGTGACTACCAGGATGGTAGAAGGTGTGTTTTTGTCTAGCAATTCCTATGTTCCTACTGTAAGTTTAAGCAATTCCCCTCAACGACAAACCCTTACTAAGCAGAGACTAATATCCAACAAAATAATCAAAACAAATATGAAAAGGAATTTGACGAAACACTACTGAAAATATTACAGATGAATAGAGCTGAGGAAAGAATGCTTTTCAGCTTTTGTCACCTAGTTTCAGTATCAAATACGTACAGGAAAAGTACGACATGAGTCCATTGTGGTGCTAACCCTCTCACTTTGACTGCCCCAATGTTAGATCTTAGAAGTGCACCCTTTTCTGCATCGGCGTGTTTTGCTCCCATTTCTCACCGTTTCTATTGCAGGGCTATCGGGAAAGAGCGGGGGAGTGGGACTAATTGATCGGCTGTTTCAAAGAGCCGAATAGCCCCCTTCTATGTTGTATGATTCTATGATCTCTGGATCCTTTCTAAGTAAGCCTGCCAACCTGGTGCCAATTTTGTGCATTGCATCCATATTGAGTAAATGCTGGATTGAGACTGTACAATAGTTTCTATAGCTTCCACCCTGTGGGTTCCTTATTTCCGCTTCACAACAGGCTCTCTTTGTTGCTTGGAGCTGGCTTGCACTAGTTGTTTTCTCCAGCTATTAGACATTGTGCCCTCTTGAACCGCAGCAGCAATACGGTTACCCTAAAGGTGCTCGAGTTGCAGGCTGGCACCAGGACTTTACAGCCCTCCAAGAAAGAAGCTTTTTGTCCCATCAGTTTGGACTGGATTCAAACCCAGGTCACAGAGCTGGAAGAATATTGTTCTAAACCACCGCATCAACCAATCCCTGTCTTCTAGCCGATTCTATTTCTGCAGCTTCCCATTGCACAAGACTAGACAATAAATTAAAACCGTTCAGCTGTCCTGCGTTGAAAACAACCACAGTAAAAAGGCTTTGTAAACAAAAGATATAAAATGCCAGAAATCTCAAATAAAAGCACACAATTCTGGATATACAGGTGGGACTCAGCGTCCTAATAAAATGATCACACTCAGGACATTACCATGCCTTTCCTCTTTCAGACACCAATCAGCCTGCTCTGCATTTCCAGAACTTTCTGTTTTTTGTTTCGGAACAAAGAGGTATTTAATTCATTTGCCCAGATTGTGGCAAAGTGACAAACACTCTGACTGTGGCTATTTTCAGTAATGCGCTGCTGTGTTAACACATTGGAAATTGTTTTGCTCAATGCGTATTTGGAACAAACCGCATCATATAGAGAATGGGGAAAACTGTAGAGATTAAAACAAGAGAGAAAAGTGGACACTTGATAGGATACCCTTTTGGTTTTTAGTGTTAAAATGAAAATTAAGATGTTGTCATGTGTCCTTTTTGCCAGACGATTGAAAACATTTTCAAAGCATGTTAAAGAATCTCTGATAGTTAAACTGGTTTGCATCAACTTTTAAATTTATATAATTTTGGGGAGCAGATGAATTTTTTTTTGTATCCATCAAAGATAAGCTACGTTAGTGGTGCAATTTCTATATGTGTCACTCACTGTCAAGACCAAACACAGCACGGTAAATATCGTGACAAAACACGGTTGAAACTCCAATCACATCCAATAGGGAACATTTCCTAAAAAATAAAACAAGAACACCATGGCAGGTATAAAAGAACTTGCATTTATATAGCGCT
Organism: Heptranchias perlo; assembly: GCF_035084215.1. Classification (NCBI taxonomy): domain Eukaryota; kingdom Metazoa; phylum Chordata; class Chondrichthyes; order Hexanchiformes; family Hexanchidae; genus Heptranchias; species Heptranchias perlo. The sequence continues at coordinate 17,004,978 of NC_090326.1, forward strand.
TTTCACAAACTCAGGATGTCCCAAAACGCTTCACAGCCAATGAAGTACTTTTGAAGTGTAGTCACTGTTGTAATGTAGGAAATGCAATTTACGCACAGCAAGCTCCCACAAACAGCAATGTGATAACGACCAGATAATCTATTTTAGTGCTGTTGTTCAAAGGATAAATATTGGCCAGTGGACCGGGGAGAACTCCACTGCTCTTCTTCGAAATAATGTCATGGGATCTTTTGCTTCCACCTATGAGGGCAGATGGGGCCTCGGTTTAACATCCCATCAGAAAGATAGCACCTCTGACAGTGCAGCACTCCCTCAGTACTGCACTTGAGTGTCAGCTAGATTTTGAGCTCAAGTCTCTGGAATGGGACATAAACCCACAGCCATCTGACTCAGAGGCGAGAGTGCTACCAACTGAGCCATGGCTGACACTATACAAGACCAGATTTGCCCCTACTTGTAGCATCACTGTCAAAAGTTAAGGAAAATCCAGTAAAGGTGAGCAGATACTTTCCACTATACTGGCCAGTCACCTTCACAAGGTGTGGCCCCCAGGAGAGCTTTTTCGGGGAGACAAAGAAACCAGGCAGTGTGACTGCAAGATTAAAAGTGATCAAGTTGCTGCAGTAACACTGTTCCTGATTACCACCCAGTTGTGAATTAACTGCTGGATACAGAGTGATTTGTGTTCCACGATTGCTAAGTAACTGGAGAATCCGGTGTAAAGTGCGATTTAGGATTGGCACCATTCTCACAGGTGGTGATGCTGCTGTTAGTTTGATGGCTAATTCAATCAAAGTTGACAGGCAATGTCATGCTTAAGAGTTGTGTATGATCGTCAAGGTAAAAGACACCCATTACGATCCAAGGACTCTTTCATGGCCTTCGGTTTTCAATTTTCTGCACTGTTATATATGTGAGGGTCATGGGAACGCCATGAAGAGACACAATCGATTTTTACCATTGGAAACCATTTATAAAGAGTTGGTAGAACCACACCGACTTTTTAAACAAAAAAGCCAGTTTGAATGAGTGCAAGTTAGATTTTTGTGCTGCATTGTATATATTTTTTTGTAAGTAAACTTAGTTTAGCCTGATTGCAGAAGTCCAGGTGGTATTTTTCCATCATTTCAGGTGATGGGACAATATGTTGGGATAGCCATACGATTCAGAGTTAATAGTTAGACCTGGGATAGAACCGATGGACAATATGGATGCAGGATTCATTTTGAGATACGAGTCTCCTTATGAAAACTGTGATCTTCCTGGAACAGAAGGTTTCTGGGAAGAAAAGCTTGAACTATAACATCCTCTACGGCAAGAAGAACTTGCATTTATATAGTGCCTTTCATGACCTCAGCACACCGCAAAGGGCTTTACAGCCAATGAAGTACTTTTGAAGTGTCGTCACTGTTGTAGTGTAGGGAGACATGGCAGCCAATTTGCACACAGCAAGGTCCCACAAACAGCAATGTGATAATGACCAGAGAATCTGTTTTTAGACGTTGGTTGAGGGATAAATATCGGCCAGGACACCGGGGAGAACTCCCCTACTCATCTTCGAAATAGTCCCATGGGATCTTTTACATCCACCTGAAAGGGCAGATGAGGCCTTGGTTTAACGTCTCATCCGAAAGATGACACTCCTGACAGTGCACTGAAGTACACAAGATCCTTATCCGCTGTCTGTTGTTTTGGCACAAAAGGTTCATCTGTGGATTGGTTCACTTCTGGAACAGATAATCTATTACTTATGGAAAACCTATTTGTTGGACATCATCATGGGCCAGCTTGGGAGTTCTGATAGTGTTCTTAGTTCTTGTTAAGTGTTGACCCACTATTGCTATGTTGAGTCTTCTGGACCATTGCCCATTTTCCATAGAATCCTTTCAACCATAGTTTGTAAATTAGTTTCATTAACTCATAATAATTGTTCTAGACAGGACAGAGACACACCCAGGCTCTTAATTAAGAACTGGCTTTCACTATTTATGAATTGCCAAGGTTTGTCAGTCCTGTTTAAATAGAATGTAAGGCACTAAACGACAAGAGGGACAAGGGATAGAAGTCAAGAGAGAGCAAATTAGGTCACTAAGAGCTCAGCAGACATCAAAGGAATCTGGATTCAATTTTAAGAGAGAAAGACACATGGGAACAATACTTTGAAGGGCTACCAAAAAGAGGGATAACCCATTGAGCAAAACTGGTACTTCAATGCAATCAATGTGTAAACTTTCAGCAAAATAGTTAAGATTTTGATAGAAGATAATTTGCAAGATTCTACGGGTGGAAGCAAGACCGAAGACCAGATGGAAGAACAGACCATAAGAAGCGAGAAGACAAGCAAAGCAGGAGAATGCAGCCTTCCTCCCAAACAAGGGCCAGCAGAAGCTGAGCAAGAAACTCAAAAGGGACTTTTTGAATTTAGACTAACAGCTGGAATAATTTGTTTCTTGTTTATCTGCAAGCTAATAGTATAAAGAATAATACAAGTAGAGAAAATAATAGTAAACAAGAAAGGATAGACTCAAATCTACCATCACTGGCATGCTATTTTCTTTTTGTGAATTGTTCAATTTTACCGGATGGGAAGGAGACTGCTGATTTGTGGAACTGATATCCAGGATGTGTACTGTACAGTGTGCTTTTTCATAATGAGTGTTTCCTTGGAAGTAACAGATCATTTGATAGAGTTAAAAGAACTGGATGATACAATGAGTTAAATACTGGCATTTCAACTCTTGAGAGCTGGGTTCAAATCCAGACAAGCCTCATAAAAGTCGCCTGTGTCTGCTGCCTGTAGGGGATTTATGTGGTGAGTTTGGCCAGTCTCCATCCAGTTCTTAGGGAGCATGTACAAAAATGTCCCTTATTTAAAAAAATTATTTACATAGAGCATTTGGAGCATGGAATGCTTTGTCACAGGGAATATTTCAGGCAGAGACCATTGATCTTTTTATGAAAGCAAGAAAGAGTTCTCCCCGGTGTCCTGCCCAATATTTATCCCTCAACCAACATCACTAAAACAGATTATCTGGTCATTATCACATTTCTGTTTGTGGGTCCTTGCTGTGTGCAAATCGGCTGCTGTATTTCCTAAAACAGTGACTACCCTTCAGAAGTGCTTCATTGGTTGTAAGATACTTTGGGACAGCCTGAGGTCGTGAAAGGTGCTGTAGAAATGCAAGTCTGTCTTCTTTCCTTTTTGCTACGATGCCCTATCTTCAAAAGCACCACGGCTTAAGCTGTCCCCAAATTAAATCAAATAAAACACTCTAAACATTGCCAAAAAGAGGAAGTAATCTCCAAAGAGGTTGTGAAGTTTCTAGTCAAAAAACAATGTAAGAGCCAAATTAATAAGTGAAAGAATTGTACATAATTTTGTAAATGGACAACTGTTTAATATTTTTTGAACCCCATGAAACACAGTAAAGGAACAGCTGTTTTTTTAGACATTCAGTTCAATGGGCGCTAAATTGGGCCGTGTGGCGCCCGTTGTTTCGGCGGTACACGGCCTCTCCGACATCCAAAATGGCATTTTGGATGCGCACGCACGTTTCCAGTGTGATGTGCGCTGGACGCCATCTTGGTATAGGAGTTAGCGCAGGCACAGATAACGCACGCTGGAATCATGTAAAGTAGGGAGAAAATGGCTTCAATCAATGTTCTTTTTGTGCAACGCTGATTTAAAGTGATAGACACCATTTTGGGACTTAACGCTCAACTCAACGCACAGTCTTAACCCCGACCATCTGAACGTGTCTTAGAGTGCCTGGAGGACCCCCCACCAGCACGATTTAAAGGGACCAAGCAGGAGTTACAGGTTAACGGCTGGATTATTTCCTCTGGCTGCCGAGACATTTGTAAATGTTTTTGGAGGTCTCCTAGACTTGAATACTAGGACGCAGGGACATAGCCTAATATTTAGAGCCAGGACATGCAGGAGCGAAGTTAGGAAATGCTTCTACACGCAAAGGGTGGGAGACATTTGAAACACTCTTCTGCAGACGGCAGTTGATGCTAGCTCACTTGTGAATTCTAAATCTGAGATTGATAGATTTCTTTGAACCAATGGTATTAAGGGATATGGGGCTAAGGCGGGCATATGGAGTTAGGTCACAGGTCCACCATGATCTCATTGAATGGTGGAACAGGCTCGAGGGGGTAAATGCCACTGCCACTTGCTGCCTCCTGATATGCACCACCTTCTCCTGCAAGAAAGCGGGACGTGTGTCTGGGTGATGGGCCTGACATGGTTGAATAGCTGCCAGTGTGCGTGGCCTGTGAGTTGTGGGTGGGCAGCTTGAAACAGTGGTAATGTGTAAGGGTGAGAGGAAGCATCTGATGGAAAGAGTTTGTTGGTATGTGGGTGATGGGGGTGTAGTGTGTGGTGCAGTTGGTAGGAGACGCCACTTGACAGTTGACCTCACTCACCTTGACCACTCATGTCAAATCATTGAACTTCTTCCTGCACTGCATCCATGTTCATGATGCTGTGCGCCTGGCATTGACTTCGTCCCCCGCTGCCTCTCACTGCCTTTTGGATATATGTCTGGAGGGCCTCTTGTTCCCCCCCACCCCCCAGCGAATATAGGATTCCCTCCTTCTGTCCACCTCTTTCGCCAAGGTCTCTAGTGCATCAGCAGAGAACCTTGGTGCATGCTCTCTCGCAGGCCTGGTACCAACTCAGATCGGCAGATTGGTGAGGTCTGGCATGCAGATTGGAGGATGTGGGATTTAGTAGTGCGCAACCTTTATTCAATGTTTTAACAAAACTCGTGATGTGGAGATGCCGGTGATGGACTGGGGTTGACAATTGTAAACAATTTTACAACACCAAGTTATTTTCAGCAAATAACAGGTACCAGCTACTTTAAGAGATTTCGAAGAAACATAGGAACATAGGAACAGGAGTAGGCCATTCAGCCCCTCGTACCTGCTCCGCTATTTGATAAGATCATGGCTGATCTGTGATCTAACTCCACATACCTGCCTTTGGCCCATATCCCTTAATACCTTTGGTTGCCAAAAAGCTATCTATCTCAGATTTAAATTTAGCAATTGAGCTAGCATCCTCCCTTTAAGAAATTGAGCTCTCCCCCGTGGTGGTGGAAAGTGCGAATTGTATTGATTCCACGTGCGAGGCCCGGAATGAAACGTTGATTGCAGATGAGTCCTCCTGGTGGCCGAAACTTACGTCCTGCCTGTGCAGGGGTCATCGGGCGTGGGGTAATAGCACATCACGCTACTAGTGCCCAAAAACGGCCCTGATCCAATTATTTTCCCCCATAGCCTCTTAACATAACGAAAAGGTGATTAGATTTAATTGAGGTGTATAAAATTATGGGGGCTGTGGATAGGATCTATTTCCCTTAGCAGAGAGGTCAATAAGCAGGGGGCATAGATTTAAAGTAATTGATAGATGATTAGAGGGGAGTTGAGGAGAAATTTTTTCACCCAGAGGATGGTGGGGGTCTGGAACTCCAAGGGTGGTAGAGGCAGAAACCCTCATCGCATTTAATAAGTACTTCGATATGCACTTGAAGTGCCGTAACCTACAAGGCTACGGACCAAGAATTGGAAGGTGGGATTTAGCTGGATAGCTCTTCTTAGGCCGGCACAGACACGATGGGCCGAATGGCGTCCTTCTGTGTTGTAAATTTCTAATACTCACTGTTAGGTGGAGCAGTCATCAGTTAAGTTAATCATCATTCTTTGAATGAAGATTTGCTGCAACCTTGCACTGATTGGATAACACATTCAGCCTGAAAACCCAGACCAATTCCCATTACTCTTACAAAACATTTCGACCTTCCACCATCATAGCCGATGAACGTAAAACATAGACAGCCATCTTTATTTCTTTTGGCCAATGCATGTTTAAACAAAGACGCCACATAATCCGTTGTAAAAGGTGATGGTAAACGGAAAAGGTTCTATCTATTTCCCAGAGGTAGACAGTTAAGAGCAGAGTTCTACAGGACTTGCTTCTGAATCTCCTATTCACAAATAAATTGCAGGTGACTACTTGTAATATTGTAAAATTTGCTGATGATACCGAGGTATGAGATGAGGAAGAAGATGTCCTCTGTGTAGAAAAAGTATAAACACATCTATAAAGAATGAGTTTCCAAATATACTACAATTAAGCAAAGAGAAGAAATCTTCTCCCAGTTGATAAATACAAGGGAGATAAACAGCAATCAAAATATACTGGGTTAAACAATGATTGATTTTATTGTGGCATATTGAAACAGTAAATATGTAGATGTCCACTAACAAAAACAGAAAAAAGAAAAGGATGTGTGCGCAAGAGTATTGATCATTCGCTGAAATGTTCCCATCAATGTATTCAAGAAAGGAGGGAGACAGAAAGCAGGAAACTACAGGCCAGTTAGCTTAACATCTGTCATAGGGACAATGCTAGAATCTATTATTAAGGAGGTTATGTAGGGAGTCTTACAACACCAGGTTATAGTCCAACAGTTTTATTTGAAATCACAAGCTTTTGGAGGCTACCTCCTTTGTCAGGTGATGAAGGAGATAGCCTCCGAAAGCTTGTGATTTCAAATAAAACTGTTGGACTATAACCTGGTGTTGTGCAAGTCCTTACATTTGTCCACCCCAGTCCATCTCCACATCAAGGAGGTTATAGCAGGGCACTTAGAAAATCTCATGCAATCAGGCAGAGTCAACACAGCTTTGTGAAAGGGAAATCATGTTTGACTAATTTATTAGAGTTCTTCGAGAAAGTAACAAGCAACGTGGATAAAGGGGATCCTGTGGATGTGGTGTACTTGGATTTCCAGAAGGCTTTTGACAAGGTGCCACGTCAAATACTACTACACAAAATAAGAGCTCATGGTGTAGGGGGTAACATATTAGCATGGATAAAGGATTGGTTAGCTTACAGGAAACAGAGAGTAGGCATAAATGGGTCATTTTCAGGTTGGCAAGATGTAACGAGTGGAGTGCCACAGGAATCAGTGCTTGGGCCTCAACTATTTACAATCTATATCAATGACTTGGATGAAGAGACCAAATGTATGATTGCTAAATTTGCTGATGACACAAAGTTAGGTAGGAAAGTAAATTGTGAAGAGGACATAAGGAGTCTGCAAAGGGATATAGATAGGTTAAGTGAGTGGGCAAAAATTTGGCAGATGGAGTATAATGTGGGAAAATGTGAACTTGTCCACTTTGGCAGGAGGAATAGAAAAGCAGTATATTATTTAAATGGAGACAGACTGCAGAACTCTGAGGTACAGAGGGATCTGGGTGTCCTAGTACATGAATCACAAAAAGTTAGTATGCAGGTACAGCCAGTGATTAGGAAGGCAAATGGAATGTTGTCATTTATTGCAAGGGAATGGAATATAAAAGTAGAGATGTTTTGCTTTGGTTGTACAGGGCATTGGTGAGACCACATCTAGAATACTGTGTGCAGATTTGGTCTCCTTATTTAAGAAAGGACATAATTGCTTTGGAGGTGGTTCAGAGAAGGTTCACTCGACAGATTCCTGGGATAAAAGGGTTATCTTATGAGGAAAGGTTGGACAAGTTGGGCCTGTATACACTGGAGTTTAGAAGAATGAGAGGTGATCTTATTGAAACATATAAGATCCTGAGGGGACTTGAAGGGGAGATGCTGAGAGGATGTTTCTCTTTGTGGGAGAGACTAGAACTAGGGGCCACAGTTTAAAAATAAGGGGTCTCCCATTTAAGATGGCGATGAGGAGAATTTTTTTTCTCTGAGGGTTGAGAGTCTGTAGAACTCCCTTCCCCAGAGAGCGGTGGAGGCAGGGTCATTGAATATTTTTAAGGCTGAGTTAGATAGATTCCTGATTAACAAGGAAGTCAAAAGTTAAAGTAGGGTTGAGGTCACAATCAGATCAGCCATGATTTTATCAAATGGCTGAGCAGACTCAAGGGGCCGAATGGCCTACTCCTGCTCTTAATTCGTACGTTCGTAAACGTAATCAGATACTAGAGCCCATCTCGAGGGCAAATGATTGTCAATTAAACAAGTTATTCTCAAGTTTTACCGATCACCAGTGAGGCCACATTTGGAACAGTGCGTGCAATTTTGGCCAACCCAGTTTTTGAAAGGACCTCTGAAGGTTACAAGATTGACAAAGATGATTCCAGTTCTTGGGACTCTAAGAGCAAAACTTGCTTTCATCGGAGAAAGGAAAATTGAGTGGGACAAGATCCAAATCTTTACAATATTGTGAGCCACAGATGGTATTATGCAAGGAGGCCTTTAGACCTAAACTGTGGATACAGAATCAGAGGCGTAGGTTTCAAATTAACGAGAGACTAGAAATTTGAAAAATAAAACTTTCCTTAAAGACTCTCAGCAAAAGAGTTAAATCTGAATTGATTAACTCCTTGAAGATGAAGCCAGATTGAGAATGGGATTGGAGGTTATAGGATAGGTATATAGAGTGGGAGAAGGAAAGACTCACATCTCCATTATGCAACCCTGATCCACAGGAATTACCATGTCAATGGGAGTATTTGATCATCTCAGTCTATACCCATTGTATCTCGTGTGTTGAAGGAATAGCCTTGATGAACTTTTCTCAATCCACATTTTAACCCCCACAAAAGACAGTGGATTCAGGGCAGACCAAAAAAAATGGCAATTTATACATGCAACAGACCTTGTTTCACAAGTATTAACTATATAATTAAATTAGAGCTTGGTTAACAAAAACCTCTCAGTATAACTAACATAAGATTTAAGATGCGAGCAAATTATTCCCAATTTGATCATGACTGGAGCCATTCAATTCTCATTTCTTGCAATTTTTCTTACCTCTTCCTAAGTGAAATGCCTGTTATACTTGGAACAATTTCACTGGCTATACATCAGACTGCACTTATTAAAACGTTTAAGAAACAAAGAAAGAATTGGGCGATAAAGTATTTTATTATTCCAATCATAAAAACACTAGATTTTCATTAAATAACATTTTCACACATTTAAACAGCGGTCTAAATGGCCCAGTCATGCTTTATTGTGCAGCAGGGAACAGTAGGCACGGTGAGTGACCAAAATCTCTTACACTGGGAATTTTTTTCTGGGCTTCCCCAGCTCCAAACTTCTGCCAAAGTTATGACGGGGGGCTGGGAGGAATGAGCGGGAAAAGCAGTGAGGAAATCCCTGGTGAAATGATCAATTGTTATGCTTTATCCTACACCAATGGGGTGCAATTTGCAATTTGTCGCAGTTTTATTTTGTTTATGTTTCTATGTTGCCGACTCCCTGGTGTGCCACATGTTTCTGATACCAGCGCCGTTGCACACTGCTGAAGTTATATAACAGTGCTGTCCAATAGAAATTGCTGACATGCCACAGGTGTGGCTATGGTGACACTGTTTTAGTCATAACACTAATTTTAGAAGAAAACGCCTTGCATACAATACAAGTAAATGTACTTCACATGTAAATGAAAAGGAAAGAACCTGCATTTATATAGCGCCTTTCCAAACCTCTGGATGTTCCAAAGCGCTTTACAGCCAATGAAGTACCTTTAAAGTATAGTCACTGTTGTAATGTAGGGAAACGCTGCAGCCAATTTGTACACAGCAAGATCCCACAAATAGCAATGTGATAGTAACCAGATAATCTGCTTTTTTTAAGTGATATTGGTTGAGGGATAAATATTGGCCAGGACACCGGGAGAACTCCCCTGCTCTTCTTCCAGTAGTTCCGTGGGATCCTTTACATCCACCATGACGGGGCCTCGGCTTAATGTCTCATTCGAAAGACGGCACCTCCGACCATGCAGCACTCCCTCAGTATTGCAGTGAAGTAAGTGTCAGCCTGGATTATGTGCTCAAGTCTCTGCAGCGGGAATTGAACCCACGACCTCTGACTCAGATGCGCGTGACACCACTGAGCCACTTTACTTAACAAAAATCTACCACCATTCAGTAAACAAGGAAGTAAAGCACTCACAACGATCAACACTCACTCACACACTCTGCTTTTCATCTTACCATTTTACCAACACATGCACAAAATGGGTAAAGTCCACATGCACTCGCTGTGCGAATACGAGTATTGAGATCACATGACCAACGACAGAGTCTAGTACTCATTTTTATTTACTAATCAGAAATACAACTAGCCACATCTGGAATCCCCAATCAGCCATGTGGCTAACGTACTGGACAACACCGTTATATAACAAACTCTGTGTTGAGTTAGCGAGGGGCCTAAAACATGGCAGACTGTACTGCAGAAACACAGTGAAACAGTCTGAACAGGTTACAAAACTAGTGAAAAGTGACTTTAAAAATATTGCTGCAACCCAGCTATACACACACATTTATACATTTAAAAAAACCTTTTCAAGTTTCACATAATAGGCACTAAAATATAAATCAGATATATGGCTATAAATGTTAAAAAGTGCCATTTTCAGCACAGTATATATACATCAATAGTGCATTTAAATGATGAGGCTAAGTAAAATCTAAACTCACATACATGATCCACTCACTGTACTGATAGGAAATGGCATGTGTGGATCATGCTGCACATCAAAGTGTCTAGCTATACAGCAGTTCTTTGGTACAACACTAGTGAACACTACTTTGTTTCACCTCAACAGTTCTCCAAACCCTTCTACCCGAGGACTTGTTCAGACCTAGCTGGTAGTCTACACTGAAGCTTTAAGATGATAAACACTGAAATGTTTTATCTTCCATTGCTGATTTTTTATCTGGGCACCCTGATAATCAACTGAGAAGTAATAGTTCTTTCAAGACTGTTTATGATAAATTATTGCCCATAGTTAGCTACAGTGATTTCCAATGTAAAAAAAATTACTTCAATACTAGTTTAACTCACGTGGCAATACACATAGGGAGTCAAGACCAATTGTTGTCTTCAGATGAAGCAGAGTTAGAGGGCGCGGGATAATTGGATTAGGGCATATAGACATAATTCAGTCCCCATTTTAAAGTCACACATTCTGTCCTTATTTTTATATTTCTATTACAACTTCCTATGTCAACATTTATAATGGAAACAGCTTGTCACACCCTCCTGCCAGTGGAAAAGCTACAGTGCCGCCAGGGTGGAGGGTGTAATATAGTGTGCTGGTTTACATAGGCAGTTTCCATTATAAGTGTTAACATAGGGAGTTTTAATAGAAATTTTAACAGGAAGTGAGCACAGATGGAAAATTTTAATATACTATAGATGGTGTCATAAATCAGCCTCATTAAAATCATTTTAAATTCACTATGGAGCAACTGTTTTGGAATTAATGTTAAAGGACATTCCATGGATTAGTGTTGATGTTAATATACTGTCATTAACATACTTCATACAGATAGGACATGAAATTTGTTCAGTTAACACTTCTTTGTCCCATGTTCCATTTTAATTTATGCAATATAATTGCATACAAGAAATGGAAAATACTTCAAAGATCTCATAACGCAAGCAAGTGAATTGTGTTCGTTGATAACAAAATTGAAGTATTTTCTATATTCCAATTATTAGTGTGCAATACCATAAATCTTTTCACATGTAGCACCCCTTATTGTACAATGAAAAATGGGCATGTTATATGCAAAACCGCCATGGTATTCCACTTACACCAAGACTGGCGAAGACAATTCACATTTTCCACGAGTTTGGACAATGTGGAAAATTAACAGTGTACTTTGAGAGAACAGGTCACCTCCTAAAGTTGTGCTTTGTGCTGGCTAGCAGTTCAGTATGAAGTATATATCCCTGGTTGGCGGAGCGGGCCATTGCATGTATACTACTGAAGAGGTTTTCATGGGAATTTTGGCCATGGGGAAGTCAAATATACTTTTTTTTTTAAAAAAAGCTGTTTTGCTAAGGAAATATTATATGGTGTTTTGTGGAAATTGCACTGGCTTAGGCTAGGGGCCACTGAGGATCTCCCCACCCTTCTGGTAATAAAGAAGGGCTTACATCAGTGGGTTTAACTTAACCGTTACAAACTGGGGAGGCATTTTCAGCAGGTTATCATTCTCCTCTGACTCAACTCTGCTTATGGCCTCCATTTACATTCTGTTGAGAATCACATTTTTAATATCATTAGGTGAAACAAGTAACACACAGGAAAGCAAAGCAGTTAGTTTTAACCTAGGCCTCTGACAGGGATTGAGGTTCGGAATTCTTAGGATTGGAAAGGCAGAAAACTCGATTGGGGGGGAAGTTCCCAGTCTCACCCAGGAAATTTGGCAGTCTTATGCATTCCATTGACCTCAGCGGAACTTCCACCAGCTAATAGATGAGCTCCACTGAGGCCCCAGATGACGCCCTAGAAGCCCCTGAGAGAAAGGTAATTGATCCTGGAGAGGATTGGTTAGCTTTCTTTCAATTGTGCACGCCTCCCTTTGGAGCTGAAGACATTCCTACCTTTTTTCTTTGGAACCAGGATGGGCATCTAGTGGAGCAGGTTTGGGCCATTCCATTTTCCAGCAGGTGGGATAAAGGTGGACAGCACTGAAGTGCCCTTTCAGGTGTGATGTACCTACCCCAGTCATGCAATTGACTCTGTCCCCAGGATTTGGCACAGGGTCTCCAGCCTGGGGCTAGGACAGACTGATGGGGGTGGGGAGGGGTGTTACACTCCACTTGTGCCAGTGGAGGGAGCTCCTAGGAATTTGGTGGTCGGAGTGGTTTATATTAGCTAGATCGCTCTCTTCTATAAATCATTCTTTTCACCTTTGTCATCAGATGAAGCCCACCACTCCACCAGGACACAGAGTGAGTGGGACACTTAACGCAAATAATTCCACTCCCAAAAATTCTGCATCTGTCCAAAACCCAAACGGTTGATGACACGGCCGATTGCTGGCCAATCACGTAAAGGCTCCAGTAAGCTCTGTGGTTTAGATCCATTTTTACATCTCAGAAGGTTTTTAGTGGAGCTTGATAAAGGTGTTCAATTTATCCCAAGATTGTACTCTGCCCAGCATTGCTGGATGTCTGTGCTAACTGGCTGTGCCTCTGATGAGCTGTTTCTATGTCCTGTATGACCAGAGAAGTCCTCATTGATTGTTGGGTCAGACCTTTTGCCGACAACTGTGTGGAGTCTCTTGGATTTGCCTGCAGGCTCCCAGTGTTGTCCAGAAGCACACTTTGATTGGATGTGTCAAAACACTTCTCTGTATTATCTGCGCCTTCCCTGCATCCACTGTCCATAGTAGCACTGCCCAGAGGGTTTTGCACCGCTGGGATCTCTTCTAAGGACTCCAGGCTTCTTCGGTGAGACTCCTTAAGGTTCTTATGATCAATCTGTCGCGTAGCTTCAGAGTTCTCCAATGGTTCAGGAATGGAGCTAACTATTGACAAGAATAACAAGGGATCAAATAACAAAGTACAAATCCATTCATACCTTAAGGGAAAAAAATGACATGCTACACATCAACACTTCAATATATTGATCTAGATTGGCTCCCGGTCCACCAATGCCTCGCTTTTAAAATTCTCATCCTCGTGTTCAAAGCGCTCCATGGCCTTGCCCCTCCATATCTCTGTGACCTTCTCCAGCCCTTCAACCCTCTGAGAACTCTGCATTCCTCCAATTCTGGCCTCTTGTGCAACCCCCACTTCTTTCACCCGTACTTTCAGACATCTAGGCCCTAAGCTCTGGAATCCCCTCCCTAAACCTCTCCATCCTCCTCAAAACTCTTTGGCCAGGCTATTGGTCACCTATCCTGATATCTCCTTATGCGGCTCAGTGTCAATTTTAGATTGATTACACTCCTGTGAATTGCCCTGGGATGTTAAAGGCTCTATATAAATGCACAATAACCCTTTTTAAACAAATTAATTTTTATTTTGAGAGTAATTTTTTCCCTTAAATATTGCAGCATGAGTATCAATGGGCAAAAGAAGGTAAAATATACACATTACATTCATCTATAAGGAACACAGAATGTTGAAATATATCGCTTATTCCATAAGTGAGAAAGGCATTTGACGCATTAGTGAGCAAATTGGGTGAGTTATAAAGATTGTTTTTTTTTTAAAACTGTGTTCTGACCTATCATATTCTACAAATCCCCCCAAATTGCCAGAAACAGAGGGCACCTGCTCTATAACTAAATTATCTAGAAAGAGTTAGACACTATAGAAATCTTCGAGAGCATGGAGGATGCTTCAATATTTCCTATGAAATCATGAATAGGGCAGGTCAGACAACAACAACTCACATTTACGCTGTTAACATAGTAAAACATTCCAAGGCGCTTCACAGGAGCGTTAGCAAACAAAATTTCACACCAAGCCACATAAGGACATATTAGGACAGGTGATCAAAAGCTTGGTCAAAGAGGTAGGTTTTAAGGAGCGTCTTAAAAGGAGAGAGAGGTAGAGAGGTTGAGGCAGGGAATTCCAGAGCTTAGGGCCTAGACAGCTGAAGGCACGGCCGCCAATGGTGGAGCGATTAAAATCGGGGATAAACAAGAGGCAAGAATTGGAGGAGCGCAGAGATCTGTGGATTATAGGGCTGGAGGAGGTTACAGAGATAGGGAGGGGGTGAGGCCAAAGAGGGATTTGAAAACAAGAATGAGAATTTTAAAATCGAGGTGCTCTGACTAGTCTGTGCTTGGGTTTTTAATGGTTAGCTTATGAGAATGTGACTCCCTAGAGTTCAATGAAGCAATGTGTTGAGGGGGAGCGATGATGACTGATAATTTTGATACCTGTTCAGGAGGAAGTTGAGTGAGACAGGGAACTTGAAGCATGTGAATATATAGACAGCAGTGGCTCAGTGGTAGCACTCTCGCCTTTGAGTCAGAAGGCTGTGGGTTCAAGCCCCACTCCAGAGACTTCAGCACAAAATCCAGGCTGATACTCCTGATGCAGTACGAGGGAGTGCTGCACTGTCGGAGGTGCCATATTCGGCAGGTACCGAGCAGATAAAGTACCTTATCCTGTCTGTGGTTACAAGGGCCCTGACAATCACATCCTTCTACAGGCTCTTTTAATCCACCGTCTTTCGAATGTGACGTTAAACTGAGGCCCCGTCTGCCCTCTCAGGTGAATGTAAAAGATCCCATGGCACTATTTTGGAGAAGAGCAGGGGAGCTCTCCCTGGCGTCCAGGCCAATATTTATCCTCAACCAACATCACTAGAGCAGATTATCTGGTCATTATCACATTGCTGTTTGTGGGACCTTGCTGTGCGCAAATTGGCTGCCACGTTTCCTACATTACAACAGTGACTACACTTCAAAAGTACTTCATTGGCTTCAAAGCGCTTTGGGACATCCTGAGGTTGTGAAAGGCGCTACGTAAATGCAAATTGTTTCTTTCTTTATACTACAAACGTCTGGGGAAATGGTCGAGACTGGCAGACAGGTTATGATTGTTTGCCACATAAAAATCACATCGCTGATGGGTGTATACTGTAAGCCACCAAATAGTGGGAAGGATATAGAGGAGAACATATCCAAGCAAATTACAGAAAGATGCAAGAACTAGAGTAGTGATAATGGGCACCTTAGTTATCCTAATATAGACTGGGACAGTAACAATGTAAAGGGCAAAGAGGGGGAGGAATTCCTGAAATATGGACAAGAGAACTTTCTTGATCAGTACGTTTCCAGCCCAACCAGGAAGGAAAGAGTGCTGGATTTAGTTCTGGGGAATGGAGTGGGGCAAGTGGAGTATGTTTCAATGGGAGAGCATTTGGGAAACAGTGATCACAATATCATTAGGTTTAGAGCAATTATGGAAAAGGACAAGGAACAATCAAATGTAAAAATACTAAACTGGAGGAGGGCAAATTTCAGTGAGTTGAAAGGGGATCTGGCCCAGGTGGATTGGAATCAAAGATTGGCAGGTAAAACAGTAAATGAGCAATGGGAGGCCTTCAAAGAGGAGATAGTTCAGGTACAGACCAGATACATTCCCACTAGGGCAAAAGGAAGGGCATCCAAAGCTAGAGCTCCCTGGATGACTAAAGATATAGAGATTAAAATGAAACAGAAAATGGAGTCTTATTACAAATGTCAGGCTCATAATACAGTAGAGAACCAGGCTGAACACAGAAAGTATAGAGGGGAACTGAAAAAGGAAATAAGAAGGGCAAAGATAGTGTATCAGAATAGATTGATGGGTAACATAAAAGGCAACACTAAAGTCTGTTGTAAACATATAAATAGTAAAAGGGTATTCAAAAGAAGGGTACGGCTGAGGGCATGGCTGAGGTACTGAATGAGTATTTTGCATCTGTCTTCATAAAAGAAAAGGATGCTGCTAAAGTCACAGTAAAAAGAGTAGATAGTGGAGAAATTAGATAAGATAAAAATAGATAAAGAGGAGCAACTTAAAAGACTGGCAGCGCTCAAAGTAGAAATGTCACCCAGTCTGGATGGGATGCATCCTAGGTTGCTGAGGGAAAAAAGGGTGGAGATAGCGGAGGCTCTGTCCAGAATCTTCCAATCTTCCTTAGATATGGGAGTGGTGCCAGAGGACTGGAGGGTTGCAAATGTTACACACCTGTTCAAAAAAGGGGAGAGGGGTAAACCAGGTAACTACAGGCCAGTCAGCCTAACATCGGTGGCGGGGAAACTTTTAGAGACAATAATCCGGGACAAAATTAATTGTCACTTGGAAAAACATGGGTAATGAATGAAAGCTAGCACGGACTTGTTAAAGATAAATCACGTTTGACTAACTTGATTTAGTCCTTTGATGAAGTGACGGAGAGGGTTGATAAGGTAGTTCGGTTGGGTTGGTGATGTGTATATGGACTTTCAAAAGGCGTTTGATAAAGTACCACTTATTAGACTTGTTAGCAAAATGGGCAGTAGCAGCATGGATATGAAATTGGCTAAGAGAGCAGTGGTGTACAGTTGTTTTTCAGACTGGAGTGAAGTATACAGCGGTGTCCCCCAGGAGTTGGTATTAGAACCACTGATCTTTTTGATATGTATTAATGACCTGGACGTAGATATACAGGGCCTAATTTCAAAGTTTGCAGATGGTATGAAACGCGGAAATGTAGTAAACAGTGAGTAGGATAGTAGTATACTTCAGGAGGACGGAGACAGACTGGTGAAATGGGCAGACACATGGCAGATAAAATTTAATGCAGAGAAGTGTGACGTGATGCATTTTAGTAGGAAGAATGAGGAGAGACAATATAAACTAAATGGTACAATTTTAGAGGGCGTGCAGGAACAGAGAGACCCGAGGGTGTATGTACACACGTCTTTGAAGGTGGCAGGACACATTGATAAGGCTGTTAAAAAAGCAAGGGGTCCTTGGCTTTATAGAGGCATAGAGTAAAATAGCAAGGAAGTTATGCTAAACCTTTATAAAACACTGGTTAGGTCTCAGCTGGAGTATTGTTTTCAATTCTGGGAACAACACCTTAGGAAGAATGTCAAGGCCTTGGAGATGGTTCAGAGGAGATTTACTAAAATGATACCAGGGATGAGGGACTTCAATTATGTGGAGATACTGGAGAAGCTGGGATTGTTTTCCTTAGAGCAGAGAAGGTTAAGGGGAGATTTAATAGAGGTGTTCAAAATCATGAAGGGTTTTGATAGAGTAAATAAGGAGAAACTGCTTCCACTGGCAGAAGGGTTGACAACTAGAGGACATAGTTTTAAAGGTAATTGGCAAACGAGCCAGAGGTAAGAGGAGAAGAATTTATTTTACGATCTGGAATGCACTGCCTGAAAGGGTGGAGGAAGCAGATTCAATAGTAACTTTCAAAAGGGAATTGAATAAATACTTGAAGGGGAGAAAATTGCAGATCTATGGGACTAATTGGATAGCTCTTTCAAAGAGCCAGCACAGGCAAGATGGGCCAAATGGCTGCCTTCTGTGCTATAAGATTCTATGATTCCATGAATGAAAGGGGAGGTTAGAAAAACTTTACTCAGAGCAAATGTGGAATTCTCTGACATAAGCTGTTGCTGAAACAGTGACCGAGACTTCTTTTAAAAATTGCTTGAAAAAGAGGAATATGAAAGGATTTGTGGAGAGAGCAGGAGAGTGGGATTAAACAAGATGTTTTGTGGAGTAAAACACTGATGCAGAATTAATAGGCCAAATGGCCTATTTCTCTGCTGTACCATTCAATGCAAACAGACCCAAGAGAATCTGCAGTTACTAGTGTCAGGAATAATTATATATTCTTTAATTATTAAAATGCATTAAGTGGCACTGAGGGATTGCATAAACCTCTTTGTCAAAAGAAATGTAGCTTCTCATAAGAAAAGCCAGAAAATATTTTTAAAACTATCTGAATAACAGCTCAAAATTTATTGCAAATTAAAGAATCCTGAAGGAGCTTCTGCAATCTGTAAAATAAAGAGGGGATTACACAACTTTTGGGGGGGGGGGGGGGGGGGAGAAGAGCTAGTCCTTCCGTAAGTGCTAAATAAGAGCTGCTTTTATATTGGGCAGCGGAGCTGTTCACTCCGATCACAGGTCTCACACAGCAAGTGGCAAACCCAAAGTAAAATGTGCCGAACTCGCTAAGGCCACGCGATCTATCGAAATGGAGCCGGTCGCCCCAGCACCCACCAAATCTAATAAAAGAGGAGCCAAAATAAACATCAGGAGAAAAAAAGAAAAGCTTGCATTTATATAGCACCTTTCACAACCTCAGGACGTCCCAAAGCACTTTATAGCCAATGAAGTACTTTTGAAGTGTAGTCACTGTCATAATGTAGGAAACACAATGGCAGCCAATTTGCGCCCAGCGAGGTCCCACAAACAGCATTGAGATAATGACCTGATTATCTGTTTTCGTGATCTTGGTTGAGGGATAAATATTGGCCAGGACACCGGAGAGAACTCTCCTGCTGTTCTTCTTGAATAATGCCACAGGATCACCTGAGAGGGCAGACAGGGCCTCAGTTTAATGTCTCATCTGAAAATGCAGCAATCCCTAGATTTTATGCTCAAGTCTCCAGAGTGGGACTTGAACCCATGACATTCTGACTCAGAGGCGAGAGTGCTACCACTGAGCCATGGCTGACACTTCAATGGAGTGTTGTACACGGACTATATTTTTGTGATTGAACAACCGCTGAATGAAGACAAAAATAGTATTTGACGATGTTGTGCAAAACGTATGAACAATACAAAAACTGTTTAAACAAAGAAGGTATTTGCACTTTGTTTAATGACTAAGTATAGAACTGTTATCAGTGCTCTCATGGTTATTTCTGCAACATTATAGCACTTGCATAACTGTGGGCTACTGTAGCTCCACTGTAACCCATGGCAACCCCAAAATGGCTTGTTTGTGAAAAAATTATCCTGCCAGCAAATCAAAGTTTTTTTGGATATCATTACAGATGGTTTAAAAATGGTTTAAGCTATTGTATACCAAACTGATTACACTATTCTCTTTATAACGGAGAAAATAAATTTCAGCTTCACTTATGGGTGTATCATCTAACTCAAAGCAGGATTGAATGGTTATTGTCCTCCTTGCACATCAAAACAGTTAACAAATCCATTTTAAAAAGTCACTGGGTGCTGATTATGTTAAAACTCTGGGGTCTGCCTTTGCGTTCAGTCCTGATTCTTGGATTGAAGTCTTTTGTCTGCTCATTTTGAATCCTGCAAATTTGGGCAGTCTCATTCAGATCCCAGTTGGTGTGAGTCCATAGAAACAGCTCACAATCTGCATGAATTAAAAAGGTAGTTTGTGCATGAAATGTCACACTGGTTCTGAGCTTGTGGATTGGGGACAACTTTACAGGGGAAGGTGGAGAGAACTTTAATCTGTGCAATACTTGATGTGGGGACGCTTGGTGCTGACTCTAAGGAGTAATTTTAACCAAACCCGCCCGGTGGGAAACTGACGCTATCGGATCAACCGCTCGTTTTACACCCCGCACGATTTTACCTTCCCTTCAAGTCAGTGAAGTGTAAAATCGAGCAGGTAGTTAACACGGGCATCCCCTCCCCATCTCTGTAACCTCCGCCAGCCCTACAACCCTCTGCACAAGATTTTGAAGAATTCAGAGTTGTCATTCTCCCACTTCCTTCGCCCCACTATTGGCGGCCGTGCATTCAGCCGTCTAGTTTCCTAAGCTTTGGAATTCCCTCCCTAAATCACTCCACCTCTCTCTCCCCCTTTAAGAGGCTCCCTAAGACCTAGCTATTTGACCAAGCTTTTGGTCACCTGTCCTAATATCTCTAATGCTTTGGTTCGGTGTAAATCTTTTTCTGATTGTGCCCCTGTGAAGCACCTTGGGGAGTTTGACAATGCCCAACTGTCTAGCCCTTGGCCCTCCATTCACCACAACATTCCTGCAGCTCAATCACGCCCTCATCTCCACCTTTGAAGCATTTGTCCCCATTAAAACCGTTACTCTCTCTCACCCTGGTCATTCCCCCTGGTAGAGCCCATGTCCACTCCCTTAAGTCCAAGGGGCACATACTTGAACATTTATGGCAAACAACTGGTTTAGCCATTCATCGTCAGACCTGGCTGGACCACATAAAGCACCATCGGGTCCTGCTCTCCTCTGCCAAAACTGCTCACTATTCCAGGATCATCCTGGAATGCAAAGGTAACCCCCGGCTTCTCTTCACTACAAACCATCTTCTTCAACCCCTCTCCCCTGCCCTCTCCGCCCTCACCTCCAACAACAAGTACGAAGAGCACATGGACTTCTTTGTCACTAAGGTTGAGGCCATCTATTCAGCTATCTCTGCTGTTTCCCTCCCTTCCCCTAGCCCGCCAATCTTCCCCCCATGGTTCCCCCCGTCCTAGCCCTGAACTCGCATCTTTCTCCAGTTTCTCTCCTATCTCCCCTCATACCCTCTCCGAGCTCATCTTGTTCATGAGACCCACCTCCTGCTCCCTCGACTCTATTCCCATCAAACTGCTGACCACCCAACTTCCCTTCCTGGCCCCCATGTTAGCTGATATTGTTAATGGTTCCCTCTCCTCAGGTACTGTTCCCCCCTCCCTTCAAATCTGCCATCATTATCCCCCTCCTCAAACAACCCACTCTTCACCCCTCTGTCCTTGCAAACCACCACCCCATCTCCAATCTCCCTTTCTTCTCCAAAGTCCTTGAACGTGTTGTCGCCTCCGAAATCTGTGCCCATCTTTCCAGCAACTCCATGCTTGAACCCCTCCAATCAGGTTTACGCCCCTGCCACAGTACTGAAACGGCCCTTATCAAAGTCACAAACGACATCCTATGTGACTGTGACTGGTAAACTATCCCTCCACATCCTTCTCAACCTGTCTGCAGCCTTTGACACAGTTGACCATACCATCCTTCTCCAATCCCTCTCCTCCGTCGTCCAGCTGGGTGGGACTGCCCTCGCCTTGTTCCATTACTATCTACCCAGTCATAGCCAGAGAATCAATTACAATGGCTTCTCTTCCTGCTCCCACACCATTACCGCTGGAGTCTCCCAAGGATCTATCCTATTTCTCATCCACATGCAGCCCCTTGGCGACATCATCCGAAAACATGACATCAGGTTCCACATGTACGCTGACCACACCCAGCTCTACCTCACCTCCACCTCCCTCGACCCCTCCGCTGTCTCTGATTTGTCACACTGCTTGTCCGACATCCAGTATCAGATGAGCAGAAATTTCTTCCAATTAAATATTGGGAAGACCGAAGCCATTGTCTTCGGCCCCCGCCACAAGCTCCGTTCTCTAGGCATTGCCTCCATCCCTCCCCCGGCCACTGTCTGAGGCTGAACCAGACCGTTTGCAACCTTGGCGTCCTATCTGACCCCGAGCTAAGATTTCGACCCCATATCCTCTCCATCACAAAGTTCGCTTACTTCCTCTGTAACAATGCCCGTCTCCGGCCCTGCCTCCACCCATTTGCTGCTGAAAACCTCATCCACGCCTTTGTTACCGCTAGACTCAACTATTCCAATGCTCTCCTGGTCGGCCTCCCATCTTGCAGCATCCGTAAACTTGGGCTCATCCAAAACTCCGCTGCCCATTTCCTAACTCGCACCAAGTCCCGTTCACCCATCAGCCCTTTTCTTGCTGACCTACATTGGTTCCCGGTCCTGCAACGTCTCAATTTTAAGATTCTCATCCTTGTTTTCAAATCCCTCCATGGCCTCACTCCTCCCTCGCTCTGTAACCTCCTCCAGCCTACAACCCTCCGAGATCTCTGCACTCCTCCAATTCTGGCCTCCTGTGCATCCCCGATTTCCTTCGCTCTACCGTTGGCAGCCGTGCCTTCCGAATCCCTGGCCGTAAGCTCTGGAATTCACTCCCTAAACATCTCTGCCTCTCTATTCTCCTTTAAGATGCTCCTAAAAACCTACCTCTTTGACCAAGCTTTTGATAATTTATCCTACTATCTCCTTATGTGGCTCGGTGTCAAATTTTGTTTGAAAATTGCTCCTGTGAAGCGCCTTGGTGACTATCTTATATTTAGGGCCCCTAGTTTTGGACAAGTGGAAACATCTTCTCTACGTCTACACTACTGAACCCCTTCATAATTTTAAAGACCTCTATTAGGCCACCTCTCAGCCTTCTCTTTTCTAGAGAAAAGAGCCCCAGCCTGTTCAATCTTTCCTGATAGGTATAACCTCTCAGTTCTGGTCTCATCCTTGTAAATCTTTTTTGCAACTTCTCCAGTGCCTCTATATCCTTTTTACAATATCGAGACCAGAACTATGCACAGTACTCCAAGTGTGGTCTAAACAAGAACCTATATAAGTTTAACATAACTTCTCTGCTTTTCAATTCTATACTGAACTGCGAAAGCACAATAATTTAAAAGGTCGTCCTCCTCTTCCTTTCTCCTTATTGGGAATTGGCATAGCTTTGCTGAGCTCCAGTGATTGGCCTACAGTGACATGGACAACACTATAGCAAATCCAAGGAGTAATAATTTGATTTATGCATTTTAAAATAATACTGAGATGAGGCATGAATCATTCTTGCGCAATATTAATCATTTCAAATATTAAAGGTTTTACCTCGAGTGTAATTTTATATATATTGAAGAGCCTTTATACAGAGCCTTTCATAACCTCAGGACCTCCCAAAGTGCTTTACAGCAAATTAAGTACTTTTGAAGTGTAGTCACTGTTATAATGTAGGGAAACGTGGCAGCCAATTTGCGCACAGTATGGTCCCACAAACAGCAATTAGATCAATGAATTTTAGGTGTTGATTGAGGGATAAATACTAGTCAGGACAACGGGAGAATGCCCCTCCTCTTTTTCTAATAGTGCCGTGGGATCTTTTAGGTCCACCTGGAAGGGCAGACGGGTGCTTTAACACCTCGTCCAAAAAGAGGGTGGATTAAAAGAGCCTGTAGAAGGGTGCGATTGTGTATCTACAGGCCGACTAAGGTACGTATCTGCTGAGTCTGTAACAGCTGCTCACCGATGTCTATTTCTGACCCCCCTTCAAAAGCTGAAGATGATCAAAGCGTTTTATACAGAGACAATAACCATGGATCTTGTTTGCTGCGTCCTTTGTTTCTCATGTGCAGTGTTTGAAGCTATGACAGGGGACAGCACTTAATGGTGTTTTCAAATCTGCCAATACAATCCGAGATCCTGCATAGAGAACAAAGCACTGAATACATGCAATGTTAGGCAAGGGATTAAGAGTTCTAAAACAATGAGTCGTGGGTAGATTTTTCTCCGTCGGCACACACTGGGTGCTCGAGGGATCGGAGAGGAATCAGCTAGCCCTTGTTTTCTCAAATCGCAGGAGGTAGCTCCAGAACCAGGCCCATACACCGCTGGGCCACACGCTTAAAAACCACAAGAGCCACCTTCAGCGGTGTCGAGCGCAGGGTCTTCTGGCCGCTGCTGGAGATCCCAAGGGCTTTAAGTCACTTTGTAGGAGGCCGGGGTGGGGGAGGTTAACTACCAGGCCCAGGCCCACTGGCTGGAAAGACATAAGGAAATCCTGGACCAGTGCCATGGGAGCAGAGACCTGATGAACAGGTGCAGGAAAGAGGAAAACCTCACCCAACATTTCTTCCTGAATGAGAGGATTTGGTTTGTTTTTACAAAAACTGGTGTAATTCTGAAGCTGAGGATCTGCAGAAGTGCAGCTATCTATCTACCAATAATATATTAAAACAAACATGCGTACTAGAGTGCTTCCCTACATCCGCATTTATAATGGAAACTTCCTATGTAAACTTGTCACACTGTAATTGCACCTTCCCGCCAGTGGTGGCAACCTTATGGGACTGTTTAAAGAAAAAAACATTATGATTTGCGGGATAAATCTTAAGTTGCACTGAGGTGATTCAAATTTATTGAATAGATTTCTTACCTGTTGATGTTCTCTCAGAAGTGAATTTAGTCTCATCAATTTGACTGTCCACTTGGAAGCTACTTTTGGGCCTCTTATTCAGTGCCTAGTATGAAAAAGAGAGACAGGAAAAAGCATTAAGTGGAATGGACTGTACACATCTACATCGATATTATAAACACAAGGGGCAGGATTTTAAAAGGGAAAAACGGGTGGGTTGGGGGCAGGGGGGCCATTCAAAATCGCAACAATTTCAGACCCGTCCCCAACCCGTCCCCTTTCTGGTTTTCACCGGGGCAGGATGAGGGGTGGGCGACCAACCTGCTCCCAGAAGGTGGGTTGGTGATTAAAACCTTTCAAGAAGGCTGCGCGCCTCCATTTTTCCCCAGAGTTTCCAATTTCAACCCCTGGGGGCCGGGATTCCCAGGTCTTCTCTTTTACGCCACATGAAAGGAGGCGAGAAGGCCCGAAACTAACAGGGAGGTACCTTTCTGGCACAGGTTGTGGGCCTGGAGGAGGAGTGCTTCCCCCAGGTCCAACAAGCCTACCTGCAGCAAACCCCCAATGATTGCGCAACCCCTCCTCCACGATCGCGGAACTCCTCCTCAATGATCGTGGATCCCCTTCCCATGATGACCCCCGATTCCCTCTCCCCCCAGCGATCGCGGACCCCCGATCCTGACACCCACTCCGTGATAGACTGCCAATCCCTCCCCCCATGACTGACTCTCTCCCCCCACCGCCCCATGATCCCCCTGCCCATCAGTGCCTCCCGTGCCCACCCATGCCCCCCGCCCCATCCATACAAACAAAGAGTTACCTGCAGACTTACCTCAACACGTCCTCTCCCTGGCTGCTCTCCTGTCCAACTGAGACCAGCCTGTCAATCAGTCGGTCAGTCGGACGGCAAACCAACAAAAAAAAGACATCCTTATGTCAAAATCATAAGGACATCCGGGAAACCTGTACTTCCAGATTTCCCGTCCGCAATTTGATCCCTCCCACTCCCTTCCCGCCTTGGGGTCAAAATCATGCCCAAATTCTCCACACACCTCCTGTCAACTTTTTAACCATTATAAATTCATATTTCCACATTTAGAATGTAGCCTTCCCCGCTGGAGATGGTGGCTCTGGCTGGGGTAAGGCTCCATAAATGGCTGCAGCCCTTGCCCCGAGTGGCCACTCTTCATGCGTGGGTCTAGACAAGTGGGGCTATTCGACCATGCATCACAGCCTATTGCACCATGAGAAGCATCACAGCCAAGTCCAATTCTTATCTCGCCCGAAGTCTTCATGTACATTTTCCCAGTTAGTGAATATCGATCAGATATGTGAATCCAAGGCTGAACTTTCCCCTCCTGTGGTCCATGGGCAGAAAGGCCACCTGTAGCCCCAGGTGAGATCAGCTGACCCAACAACAGTCAGAGATTGAACTCGGGACCGTCTCGACCTGTAAGCCTCAGTACCCCATCAGGATTAGTGCACATGAGAAATGACTGCAGGCCAACTCAATGTTGTACAGTAATAGTAAATATCCATGTAATATTTAAATAGTAAACTTTTAAACAATCTTAAAAAAACGCCCTTAATAATTTCATTGTTTTTTTTTCTGACACTGGTAAAATCAATTAAAAAAACAATTGAAATTTGTTACAACTGAGCCTTAAGTTACCTGCCCACTGTGAGAGGAGCTTGCAGCTGTAGAAACACTCGAAGTCTCCAAACAGATACCGTTTGACAGTCTATTGGTAACTGGACCTTGATCTTGATACTTTACAGCACTAGTGGAAGATGGAAGGAGATATCTCAAGAGTGTGGACAATGTTCGTGCAGTTAACTTAAAATTAAAAACAAATCCTCTCTTTGGATTTTTTTTGTCTGTCGACTCTCCCCGTTAACCAACGATCTTTAATCTGGGACATCATACCTGGATTATACCTGGAGCCATCCACTCATTACATAGGAATGGATCTGTGGTCAACACACAAGTAGAATGAGCCCTTATCAAAGCTAGATGGCAGATAATACAATGGAGATATATCCTACAAGCCAGTTAGCCATCTATTGCTTGGTAATTGGTTTACTTCACATTTTAGCACCAAGTGCACCCAATGGCTACCCAGATGGCGTTGACTGGTTTATGCAGAAAGCCAAGGTTCTACAAAGAGCAAGGTGATATTTCCACTTCTACCCCACTTCTTCTCTTCCCCTCCCCCAGAAAAGAAACCTGTGATGGAAGATAAAAGATATTACAGCATCCCCTGTGTTCAATGAAACTAAATTGCTGCTTATCTTCTTCATCTCCTTCCTTAAACGAGAAAAGGTTTGAGGCAAAGTTTCACGGAGACACTGTTCCTTTAAAAGCAGCTGAGGGTATCACAATGGAATCATGTTCGCCAAGTTGGAGTTAAATAGTGTTTCCATTGAAAAAACATTTTATAGTCTTACTCTGGCTGGCAAGACAAACTACAAAGAACGATCACTAGAAACAGTTACAGCAACTACATCTTACTGTCTCTTAAAGTAATTCAACTTTCTTACATTAGGGGGCATTAATACACCAAGAAAATTATGTATCACAATTATGCCATAGAAGGAAATAAAGTACAAATATTTACAGGCAATTTAAGATTTGCATCCATTGATGCATCATATTCCTTACTTGCTACAAAAATCTCAAGTTAATGGACAGGTTACTCTTTGTTTTAAAACAAAGTCCAGTCCAGCGCCACCAATTTGGCACCTGTTATTCCGCACACTTACTTATTAGCTGCTGGATAGTCACAGAGAGGTACTGAGTTGTGGCGATTAGGGAAAAAGGAGAACTGGGAGGGGAAGATCTTGTCTGCATCCATCCTGATAGCCAGTAATACTGGCACAAACCTAGAGACTCAAATGGTACAGCGGTTCCTTTTATAGTGACAGAGCAGTCCAAATGTGAATCGAAACCGGATATTGGTAGGTCACAGCAAATAGTAGAAGATTATAAAATAGTTATGAAAAACTGGATCATGAAAATAGGAATAAGGGAGTGAAATTGGTCTTCGCCAGTAGCAGAAACGGACTCTCAGAGATTGAGCAGCCGATTGGCTATCAACCTGTTTCGTGCTATTGGCGAAGTCCAATTTTACCCCCAAAGTACAGAACAGGAACGTGTTGCAGTAATAGGTAAAACAATGCTTTATAACCTGGCAAGGACACCCTTTTAAACAAAAATGTCTCTCCCCTCCAATTCTGTGCTCTCCCAGTAGCAGCCAAGGGGATGGAGAGTCAAACTAGTCTCAGCCCATTGTCAATATTACTTTCCAAACCAGGTTTTAGGCCAGCTTATAATGGTACAGTACAGACTGGGATCTTACTGACTGAGAATCAGAAGGATGAACTTGTGACCCATCAGCTCACGCAAACGGCACATTAGAATTTCAGAAAGCTGCCCCATTGCCCTGACTGTACCTGAGGGGGCACATGGACAGTTACTGTGCAGTACTGAAGGAGCCTAAGGGGTTTTATATCTTTATAAGTTGAGTTCCTTTTATTGAGCAAAACTGCTCCCATGGGAAATTATAATAGTCTTGGTCTAGTCACTGACTCATCAGATGAGAGCCACTTACTGCGCCTTGTAGTCTTTGCAACTTTGAGGCATAAATCCATTAACTTTTTAAAAAATTCATTCTTGGAATGTGGGCGTCGCTGGCAAGGCTGGCATTTATTGCCCATCCCCAAGGGCACTTGAGACGGCAGTTAAGAGTCAGCCACGTTGGTGTGGGACTGGAGTCACATATAGGCCCAGACCAGGTAAGGATGGCTGGTTTCCTTCCCTAAAGGACATTAGTGAACCAGTTAGATTTTTTCGACAACCCGACAGCTTCAGGATCACTTTGATACCGGCTTTTTATTTCGAGATTTTTAAAAACTAAATTCAAATTCTCAAATTGCTATGGTGGGATTTAAACTCTCATTCTCTGGAATTATTAGTCCAGTAACATAACCACTACACCACCGTACCCATGGTACCCATGCACAGTAACTGTCCACGTGCCCCCTCAGGTACAGTCAGGGCAGTGGGGCAGCTTTCTGAAATTCTAATGTGCCGTTTGCGTGAGCTGATGGGACACAAGTTCATCCTTCTGATTCCCAGACAGTAAGATCCCCGTCTGTACTGTACCATGGCATATTTGCACTGAAGCAGACGCAGGTACACACACTGACCAGAGTGGCACAGGCTGAATTGGTTGTGCGAGAAGTGAAAGCGGAATTAGATCCAAAACAGGAGAAAGTAGAGGTAAAAATCAGCCCTCGAAACTTTCACTCCCCAACAGGCCACTGAGCGAGCTGCTAACCAAAAACACCCAGCTCATCCTGGTGAGAACGTCTGTGCATTTAGCTCCCGATTCTGATCCTCTCACTGTTCCAGGTTTACTTTTCCATCCTCGTCTCATTCTATGTTGGCTGTTGCAGTTTTTCTTTGCCGCACTAACTCGCTCCTTGACTGAAGCGCATGTGATATTTTGCTGTGCTTTTAAGATCAACTTTCCTTGGCTTGAGTGCGTGAGAGTTTAAGACTTTGGCAAATCTAATTCGGACAAGTTCGGGAACATTTCATCATGATAAGCAGCTGATAACTTCGAATACATTTTTCCAGTGTTGGGTACAATCAATCAGAGGACAACACATGGTAAGCAGTGGAATCTCATCGCGTCTCACAAATGGGAAGGCCCGATAAGCATTTCACATTCCTGAGTACCTTACCTTGACCTGGAGGATGTGGCAAATTCTATTTCTGGCTGAGACTTCAATGTAGGCAGACCCTGCAAAGACAATACAGGAGATAGAGAATGGCAGCAGCAGAGAGAGAACAAATACCCAATTATAGCCAACGAGGTTATCAGTCTTCATAGTCTAACAGCAATATATGCAAAATTAGTTACAAACATCATCCCCCTCCCCAGACCATTGAATTCAGGATCCTCCATAGCCTCCTCCCGCCCTATTTCTGTAACATGCTCCAGTTCATGCCCCTCCCTCTTCTCCACTATTGGTGGCAAAGTCTTGATCCATCTCAGCCCTACTCTCTGATCCTCTCTCCCTGCCTCACCTCTTTTCTCCCTACTTTCCAAAGCTGCCTCAGAACCCATCCAACTCTTTGACCACGTCTTTGTAAGCCTCCCTTAATTCTTCTCCTGTTGCTGCCTTGGCACCTGTTCCTGACCTGCTGAAATGCCTTGGGGCCGTTCACGATGTAAAGTGCTACATGTGTTGATGAGCAGATGAGATGCTACAAAGACACACTAAAGGCCAACTTAAAATCTTGCTGACACCTGGGAAGACACAGCCAATGAGAGACCATGATGGAGTCATGCCTGCTGGGTTGGTTTGAATCAATTTGAGGCTGCGAGGTTATGAGATTTGGCTGACAAGCACTCAGCACATAAGGCAACTCATCTGGCTTTCAATGAGATATGTGCAGCCATACATGCACATCCAGGATCGCGCTCCTCTCCCATCAGCGCACCCACAACAACTGAGACTCATCCGTCTACTCAACAGGAGACTCCATCACTACACATGTAGGCCTCATCCAAAGCTTTTGAGTAATAATGAGAGGGGCAGCATATTGCAAAACCACTCCCAGTAGAGGCAGTTCTGTAATATAAACAAAGCTCCCACTGCCCAGGAATCTGCCCCATGTAAGTCTGTAATCTAGGCCGACACTCCCAGTGCAGTACTGAGGGAGTGCTGCACTGTCAGAGGTGTCGTCTTTCGGCTGAGACGTAAAAGCGAGGCCCAGTCTGCCCTCTCAGGTGAATGTAAAAGATCCCATGGCACTATTCGAAGAAGAGCAGGGGCGTTCTCTCCAGTGTCCTGGTCAATATTTATCCCTCAACCAATACCACCAAAAATAGATGATCTGGTCATTTATCAGTGCTGTGTGTGGGACCTTGCTCTGCACAAATTGGCTGTCGCATCTGCTTACAAAACAACAGTGACTATACTTCAAAAGTAAAACAATGGCTATGGGATGTCCTGATGTTGATTCTTTCTTCTTTCTAGTTACACCGCAAAGGAAATTCTAGAGCACTGGTGGCAACACAAAAACTAACTGCAGACGTACAAGCTTGCGTTTGGAAGCTGCAATCCCAATTTCTGGCCGCTGGTATTGCTGGACATTGGGGAAGGTCCGTGCAGGCCAGCAATACAAGAACTGTAAAGTATGCAGTCCTCCTGGTGGCCTGCAGCTGCTAAAAGTGGCTATATACATGTTAGCTAGCTTTAGGTGGGTTCATTCCATCATGATAAGACAATACGCTCACAAGCAAAGTTTACTCCCTCACATAGGATAAGGTTTAGCTGCAACTAAAACAGCTTAGCTGGGGAAATGATGTCTATTGCATTTATACAGTGTCTTTAACGTAGTAAAACGTCCCAAGGCGCTTCACAGGAGCGATTATCAAACAAAATATGACACCGAGCCACATAAAGTGATATTAGGACAGGTGATCAAAAGCTTGGTCAAAGAGGTAGGTTTTCTCATTGAAACATAGAAAAAAACATACAAAATTCTTACAGGGCTCGACAGGGTGGATGCAGGGAGGATGTTTCCCCTGGCTGGGGAGTCTAGAACCAGGGGGTCACAGTCTCAGAATAAGGGGTAGGCCATTTAGAACTGAGATGAGGAAAAATGTCTTCACTCAGAGGGTGGTGAATCTTTGGAATTCTCCACCCCAGAGGGCTGAGGAGGCTCAGTCATTGAGTACATTCAAAACAGAGATCGATAGATTTCTAGATATTAAAGGCATCAGGGCACATGGGGATAAAGCAGGAAAATGGTGTTGAGGTACAAGATCAGCCATGATCTTGTTGAATGGTGGAGCAGGCTCACGGGGCCGGATGGCCTACTCCTGCTCCTATTTCTTATGTTCTTATATTCTTAAGGAGTAGCCTAAAGGAGGAGAGAGAGGAAGAGAGGCGGAGAGACTTAGGGAGGGAATTCTAGAGCTTAGGGCCTAGACAGTTGAAGACACGGCCATCAATGGTGGGGCAAAGGAAATTAGGGATACACAAGAGGCCAGAATTGGAGGAGCGCAGAGAATACGCAGAGTTGTAGGGCTGGATGAGATTACAGAGATAGGGAGGGGTGAGGCCATGGAGGGGTTTGAAAACAAGGATGAGAATTTTAAAATAGAGTATATATAGTTTTTGAGTTCAAAATTGCCAGGCCGAATCCAAATTCCCTATTACAATTCGCCACCTTTATATACCTTTCTGAGCTACGTTCCTTATCAAAATGTCCATGTATGGTAAACTAGAGAGTTGACCAGTAGGTGATCTACAGTACATCTATTGATTGAATGGCTGAGGATAATCTCACAAGCCACTGTGCTGACTCTCTCAGCCCTCTTATCTTGCTCTTCCCAAGGTTGCCCGAGCAGCCTTCAATTAATTATCAATGGGCTTGTGTCCAACGGTACCACGTGTGGTTTCTCTATCAAGAGTCACAAGCATTAGAAGCGGAGGCCCGCTTTATTATTCCAGGAGAGAAGGCAAATCCACGAGATTCACTTGTTCAGCCTCTGCTGTTCTTTGAACAATGTATTAACCCTTTTTTTACCCATGTCTGCGAACTATGCCACCTAGGAGGCTGCACTCTGCGAGTATGGGGAAAAGGCAGCTCTTAAAACGTACCCCATACCGCGGAGGCACTACGGCCACCTTCCTTCAGTTACAGCACTGCCACCAATGTCAGACCTGCATCTGTGGCAATGTTACAACGTAACTTATCAGCTGCACTGGAGGGACAGCAAGATCCCATTTGCTCACACATTGACGTCCTAAACATCCTTAATTCAACAGGAAAAAAAGCATCATTGATGTGAACAGCTACATAAAAAAGTGTGGTTTTCATTAAATAGTGGTTTATTTTTAAACATTGTCACATGCTTGGGAGGAACAGGTGACTTTGGACCTATGGTTCCCAAAGCTCTCCACCACTGGGGGTTTTCCTCACCTCA
Source organism: Heptranchias perlo (assembly GCF_035084215.1). Classification (NCBI taxonomy): domain Eukaryota; kingdom Metazoa; phylum Chordata; class Chondrichthyes; order Hexanchiformes; family Hexanchidae; genus Heptranchias; species Heptranchias perlo. The sequence goes on from NC_090326.1 coordinate 17,037,244, forward strand.
TGTCTGGGTCTGTTGTAGACTAATTGATGGAGTTTGGTCGCTATGATTACTCAACGATTCCATTGTCGTTGTATTGTGCGACTACCGGGATGGTAGAAGGTGAACTAGATGGGCTTTGATCTTTCTCCATCTAGCAAGTTCCATGTTCCTAAGATCTTGAATTGTCTCAGCATTTCATCCCTGGGGTAGGTAAACTGTATACCACGGCCGGGAAATTCCTCGGGGTTGCTGCCACTCTCCCGGCGCTACATCACCGGAAACCCCGGTCATGCACGTAAACGGGGCTTTTCCACCGCAATTGCGGTTAAGCAGCACCGACGGAGCGCGATTTCCCAGGCCCACGTCTTGTAACGTAGGAACACCGCAAGGACTGGCCAGTGTTTGGCTAATATTCCAGCGTCTCCTGGTTAGCTGGAATGGAGACAAGTATCAGCATTCACCCAATAGGCATTGCATCTCTATCTCTACCCATTATCGTGCCTAAGTGGCCACTCTTCACGTGTGAGCCGAGACGGCAAGCGTCAGCAGGTTATTTGACCATGGAGGGCATTACAGTTGAGCCCAATCCTGCTCTTGCAAGGCATCCAAACATATATTTCCCAGCAGGAGTGGATTACAATCAGGAGCACGCATCCTTGCTGATCATTCCCCCAGCCAAAGGCACTGGGACCAATTGTAAAAACAAAAGACAAACTTGCAATTATATAGCACCTTTCATGACCTCAGGAAGTCCCAAAGCACTTCACAGCCAATTAAGTATTTTTGAAGTGTAGTCACTGTTGTAATGTAGGCAATGCGCCAGCCAATTTGCTCACAGCAAGGTCCCACAAACAGCAATGAGATAAGTCACCAAATAATGTGCTTTAGTAATTTTGGTTGAGGAATAAATATTGGCCAGGGCACCGGGGAGAAACCCCCACCCCCTGCTCTATAGTGTCATGGGATCTTTTACTTCCACCTGAGGGCAGACGGGTCCTCAGTGTTTAACGCCTCATCCGAAAGACGGCACCTCCGGCAGTGCAGCACACCCCCAGTACTGCATCAAAGCGTCAGCTTGGATTATCAAGTCTCTGGAGCGGGGCTTGAACCCACAACCTTCTGACTGCCTTTATTACACTACCTGAAGAGCCGTCATCCTAGCAGATGCAGTCTGTGCAGACTCAGGATCGTTCCCATGATCTCGGATGTTCTGGTTGTGACGCTCCCGTACGACATACTCGTACGTAGTTAACTTCCTGAACACTGGAAAAATACAGAAATTACATTCAGCTCATCTATCCTGAAAAGACCATTTTATCCATTTCCACAGCCTGTGCAGTAAGATACAATAAGTTGCTATAAAAAGATTGCACCAGATATAAGATTTGTTACTAAACGTTAAACAACTTGAATTCATAAAGGTCCTTTAACATAGAAATATTAGGAATAGGAGTAGGCCATTCAGTCCCTCAGGCTTACTCTGCCATTCAATTAGATCCTGGCCGATCTGCACCTCTACTCCATTTTCCTGCCTTTACTCCATATCCCATGATATCCTTACCCAACAAAAATCTATCAATCTCAATCTTGAAAGCTCCAATTGATCCCCAGCATCCACATCCTTTTGGGGGACAGAATTCCAAATGTCCCCTTCCCTTTGTATGAGAAAGTGCTTCCCGATTTCCCTCCTGAACGGCCTAGTTCTAATTTTACGATTATATCCCCTTGTTCTTAATTTCCCCACCAGAGGCAACAATTTCTCCATATCGAATCCTTTCAACATACACATAAAAAAAGAATCCCAAGGTGCTGCACAAGTGGAAACTAGCTGGGGGAAATGGGTACTGAGACATGGAGGGAGAGATTAGGAGGGGACACCAAAAGCTCGGTCAACAAGATGGGCTTGGAGGGGGTTTTAAAGGAGAAAAAAAGGTGAAAGATGGAGGGGTTTCTTCAAGACCCTTTACTGATGGATAGGATGCGAGATTTGCAGTTCAGAACTGGCTCAAACAGGATACAGGCCGAGAAATCCATTGATGGTAAGCCCAGTTTATAGGCGTAAAACATGCGCCTAAGCAATAAATCATGGCGGGCGGCATGCATGCGCACAATCTGCACTGGAAGTGCGCCGTGCGTTATATTGGTAAAGGCTGAAGTATAGGCGTCCTGGGCCCATGCCTGAAATAGCCATTAGTCCCTATGCATACGCAAATAGAGGGCCTAATGCCCGTTTCAGGACCCCTTCTCGAAATTGAGCTCTGCTCAATAGAGCTGGCTCTGGGCCTGCTGCGTTCAGGATAACAAAGTCTTTAATCATATCTTCCACTAAACTTTTTACTTTCGTTAATGTTTATAACTCTTAGCAGATTAACAGGAGAGCATCACAATAGGTTAGGGAGGACCAGGAGTCACAATTTTAAGTTGTACAAGACCAGATCTAGGTTAGATGACAGGAGGTGCAGGTGCAGCAAGTAGTTAGGAAAGCAAATGGTATGTTGGCCTTCATTTCAAGAGGATTTGAGTACAGGAGCAAGGATGTCTTACTGCAGTTATACAGGGCCTTGGTGAGACCGCACCTGGAGTATTGTGTGCAGTTTTGGCCTCATTATCTAAGAAAGGATATACTTGCCATAGAGGGATTGCAGCGAAGGTTCACCAGATTGATTCCTGGGATGGCAGGATTGTCGTACGAGGAGAGATTGGGTTGACTAGGCCTGTATTCACTCGAGTTTAGAAGAATGAGAGGGGATCTCATTGAAACATATAAAATTCTGACAGGGCTAGACAGACTGGATGCAGGGAGGATGTTTCCCCTGGCTGGGGTGGGGGTCCAGAACGAGGGGTCATTGTCTCAGGATACGGGGTAGGAGATTTAGGACTGAGATGAGGAGAAATTTCTTCACTCAGAGAGTGGTGAACCTGTGGAATTCTCTACCACAGAAGGCTGTGGAGGCCAAGTCACTGAACATATATTAAGAAGTAGATAGTTAGATTTCTAGACACAGAAAGCATCAAGGGGCATGGGGAGAGAGCGGGAATATGGTATTGAGATAGAGGATCAGCCATAATCATATTGAATGGCGGAGCAGGCTCGAAGGACCGAATGGCCTACTCCTGCTCCTGTTTTCTATGTTTTCCCTGGGAATAGTGAACCTCTGGAACTGTTGCCAGTTTGTGCGGTGGACACCAATTCACTGAATTCCTTCAAGCGAGAGCTGGACCTGTTTCTGGCTGGGGAGGAGATCACCTCTTACAAACTGTGGATAATGCGTAGAATTATCAGGGCCAGAGTGATCTCCTGCACTAGTTTTGATCGCCTGGGGCGGGGATGAGTCAGAGAGGAATTTCCCAGACTTTTGTTCCCCAAATTGGCCTTGGTTTTTAAATCAGGTTTTTCGTCTCTCCCAGGAGATCACATGGTTTCAGGTGGGGTGGGGGGGGTGGGGAGTGTATATGTTGTCTTGCACAAGGTATCACAATTATGTGGGACAGACTGGATGGACCAGAAAGTCTTTTCCTGTCCGTCATTGTTCGTATGTTCGTAATTGTATGTTCACTTGAAAAATAACCCGTGACATGATGTTAGTACGAACCCTCTTGGTGCAGGTAGAGGACACCATCGCGCTTAGAAACTCAGTGGGATCAATCCTTGTCTTCAGCACATCGGCAGTAATCTGATGGAGCGGACTGCCCTCCCGTTATAGAACCTGACCAATTTTTATTCTGCAACAGGTGGCCTTGGCTGCTCTGCCAGATCACCCAACATGTCAAGGATTAGAGGTATGTCAACACACCCGGTCACAAACAATTTTCCGTTAAGATGATTTTGGAGCAACTCTCTCCCAAACCCGAGCTTCTCTCCAAATTATCCACAAGGAAACAACTTTACTTCTCAAATTTCTCACTGTCCCGTGCATCCCCGCCCCACCAAAATAAAAAGATAAAAACGACAATTATATTCATAATCCGGAATGACAAAATGAGAATGTTTTGGCTCCCATCTCACTCACACAGGTAAATGTGAAACCCGAGCAGATGACCAAGTAACATCAGTGAAGCGAGTCCGAGGAGAATGGTGATTACCGCTATGACTAGAATTCCAGCCTGCGTCGTCTCCACGGGAGCAATGGGAAGAAACGCTAACCAAGTGTTGTTTCCTCGAACCTCTGTGGAGATAAACAAAAATGCAATCATTTAAGCGTGGCACCATCTGAGTGATAACACCCCAAAAATCACAACAGCCACTCCAAATCCGTAACATCTAGCTGAACAAAACTCAGACCAGGCCAGCATCAAGAGGAAATACTGAGTTACAACTAGACTCTGGACGCGTATAATTCTGTCCTTGCATCTCAGCTCCATAGCAGGAGCTCAGCAGCAGGATATTCTTCAAGGGTAAAGTTCCCTTTAATAGCAAAAACAAATTGCATTTATATAGCACTTTTAACATAGTAAAAATGTCCCAAGATGCTTCACAGAAGTGTGATCAGACAAAATTTGACACTGAGCCACATAAAGAGATATCAGGACAGGTGACCAAAAGCTTGGTCAAAGAGGTAGGTTTTAAGGAGGAGAGAGAGGTAGAGAGGTGGAGAGGTTTAGGGAGGGAATTCCAGAGCTTAGGGCCTAGGCAGCTGAAGGCACGGCCGCCAATGGTGGAGTGATGAAAATCGGGGACGCGCAAGAGGCCAGAATAATGGAGCCACACCCAAATAGTTGCCGAGTAACTACACATCACGATTCTCCCAGTGTTCAATCCCACCAGGAGTCACGTAGTCTGCCGGGAGAGACAGATAGATGAGAGGGTGGGTTTATTTCTCCTTATCTCGGCCGACCATTTTAAGAAAACATATGTGAGAATGCTTTGCTCACACTGGCACAAGCCAACATTTTGCAAGCACATGTCATTGTTTTAAATAAACGTTTTCTTCAGCTAGTTCCAATGCAGCAGCCAAGGTAAACTGGGTAGAGCACAGCATGGGATAAAACACAGCATGGGATACAAGCTGGCTAGGGGATGGAGAGATTGGATCAAGGCACTGGCTTGATAGCACGTGGATATGAAATTCCCATTCCTATTTAGTAAACTCCTGAACTTCTTTGGGAGTGATACCAACCATCATAGACAATCAAGGGCAGCTTAGAGTTACTTAGAGCTCCAAAAACAGGTCAATAAATTAGCATGCGAGTCTGAAGACCTTTTATGGACGTCACTTTTAAACCAACCAAATCTAGACAACAGTACGATCCTGGTTTGAGCCCCTACTGTTTTCTTTCCTGCTGATGAAAATTCATTGAAAGCCTTAGTAATCTTTGTAATTAATGTCTCCAAGACACAGAAGTAATGGTGGGAAAAAACACAGACTTCTATGCCAGCTGCGTCTCAGTGAGTAACATTCTGGTCTCTAAGTCAGAAGGACATGGATTCAAGTCCAACTCCAGACACTTGAGCACAAAATCTAGACGGACACTCCCAGTGCAGTACTGAGAGGGAGTGCTGCACTTTCAGAGGTGCCATCTTTCGGATCAGACGTTAAACCGAGATCAGACATTTTACAGGTGGCTGTAAAAGATCTCATGGCACTGTTGGAAGAAGAGCAGGGGAGTTCTCACTAGTGTCCTGGCCAATATTAACATCTCAACCAGTGAACTTGGCAGTGAAGTGCTTTAGGATGTCCTAAGGTCATCAAAGGCACTATATAAATGCAAGTTGGTCCTTTCTTGCTAAAGTTGGAAGTTTGAGCCATGAAATTCGTATAGGGGCATTCCACCAGTGAAAGAGTGCAGAGCGGACAGACCCAGTCACATCCCAAATAAAGGGGGTGGCGCCATCGTGTTAATAAGGGCAGTCGAGTGACGCCTGCCCTGATCTGACCTTGTGAAGTGGAGCGGCCCAGAGCTAGCTGCTAATTTTAAGGTAAATAATCCCCTCTAGAATTGATTACCTTTCTTGTGGGATCTTCTGGGGCCTTCGTCAATGCTCCTGGCTGGCAAGAGATCCAGCGAGGCCTTTCAAAGGAGTAAATGGTGGAACTCCCAAGGTAGGCCGGAAACTCTTCCCAGACAACCCCCCCCCCCTGCACCCCTTCCTTCCACTTAGGGAGGATGGGTGGAAGATTCCCACCCCTCCCTTACCAGAAAATGGTTGCCCCAAAGTAAAACGGAGTGGAATCCCTGTCCCATTTTGCAAGCTTTGATCCAGAGATTGGCCGAGTTCCCAATCTTGCTACTACAAAAATATTGGGTCCTGCGTGTCTGGTTTACATTTTAGAAATTTCTGGAGGCCCGACTCAAAAAAAGAGACTGGTGAAAAGTATAATCTCCTTAGGAATACTGAACACAATATTAAGGGGGGGGGAAGTTTTAACTCCCCCCCCCCCCCCCCCCACCACCACCACCCCAGGACAGGCGGGACAGTGGCGTGGGGGGAGGGGGGGCGGGGTGGAGGCAGGTAGGTTAAAATTTCAAAAATCTGAAGCCGACCCCAGCAGCCTGCCTCGAACACGGTTTTAATGGAGGCGAGTTGGGTGGGGGCGGGCGACTAACCTGCTCTCCGGAGGCGGATCAGTTATTTAAATATGTTAATGAGGCTGTTGCCTCAAATGATAACAGGCTGTTACATTTATTGGCTGCGGGCTGGGTCTCCCAGGGCTCAGGAAACCCGGCAGCTGAAGGGAGGCGAGAACAGCCGGATCCAGCAGGTAAGTGCCTTTCCAGCACTGCTTGTGGACCAGGAGGAGCAGGAGTGATTGCCCCCGACTCACCCAGCTAACATGCCAGGAACAATCTTCCCCCCCCCCGCCCGTCTCCCACGATCCCCGACCCATGATCGCTCCCCGACCCGAGATTCGTAGCGCCCCTGCCCCCACGAGCAGTAAGAGAGGACACGAAATTGTAACCGGAGTTGTCTACAGGCCTGATGGCAGCAATGAAGTGGCAGAATGCATTAAATCAGGGATTAGAAAGGCTTGTAGAAAAAACTGGGAGACTTTAATTTTCATACAGATTGGGAAGAGCAGAGTAGCTCAGGTCAGAAAAAGAGTGAATTTCTTGAGTGCATTCAAGGCCCAAAAAGGGGGCCGGCCATACTAGATTTAGTAATGACTAATGAGCCAGACTTAGTTAATAATCTAACAGTAAGGGAACATTTATCTAACAGTGATCATAATATGATTGAATTCAATGTTGTGTTTGAAAAGAAATTTAACAGTTACTAAGATTCTGGATTTTAATGGGATGAGACAGAGACTGATGACATCAAACTGGTCAAAACTGTTATCAGGTAAAACTACAGATTAACAGTGGGAGGTGTTCAAAAAATAATTTAGTTTAATACAGGACCAGTATATACCCCTAAGGAGCAAGAGCTCGACTTACCAAATAAAACAGCCATGAGGTGAGAGATAAAATAAAACTAAAGGAAAGAGGATACAAAAGTGCAAAGAATAGTGTAGATCCAGGGGACTGGGAGAGATATAAAGAACAGCAAAGGAAGGCAAAAAAGATAGTAAGAGCTGCCAAAAGGGAATACAAAAAGAAACTTGTGAGGGGGATATCAAGATTAACACAAAAAGTTTTTACAATTATATTAGAAGAGAAAGGGTAGTCAGAGTAATGTGGGCCCTTTAAAAACAGATGTGGGTAAAATCGCAAATGAAAATAAGAAAATGGCAGACTTGTTGAATAATTACTTTGTGTCAGTCTTCACAGTAGAGGAAGAGGATAATATACCTGACATTGCAGGGAAACTAATAATGAATCAAGGACTGGAACTCAGTAAAGTTCACGTAAGCAAGAAAACAGTATTAGAAAAAATAATGGTGCTAAAGACCGACAAATCCCCAGGACCTGATGGTTTTAAAGGAAGTAGGTGAGGAAATTGCAGATACTTTAATCATAATCTTCCAAAGCTCTCAATTCAGGAATTGTCCCTTTAGATTGGAAAATTGCAAATGTAACACCATTATTTAAAAAAGGTGAGGGAGAGAAATCAGGAAATCATAGACCTGTTAGTCTAACATCTGTTGTGAGGAAGTTATTGGAATCTATAATTAAGTGACTGAGCACTTAGAGAAATTTGAGCTGATTAGAGAGAGCCAATATGGATTTATAGGGTAGATCATGTCTAATGAACCTAATTGAATTTTTTGAGGAAGTAACTAAAGTAGTAGACAGGGGAATGTCTATGGATGTACTTTATGTGGACTTCAAGAAGGCATTCAATAAGGTTCCACATAAGAGACTGTTAACTAAAATTAAAGCTCATGGAATTGAAGGCAAATTATTGACCTGGTTAGGAGACTGGTTAGGCAGTAGAAGACAGAGAGAAGGGATAATGGGTATGCACTCGAATTGGAAGGAAGTGACTAGTGGTGTCCCATCTGTGCTTGGGTCTCAACTATTCACTATATTTTTAACGACTTGAATAACACAGTAGGGAGCCATATATCCAAGTTTGCTGATGACACAAAGATTGGTAACATAGTCAGCAGTGTAGACAGGAGCATAAAATTACAGAGACATTAATAGATTAAGTGAGTGGGCAAAACTGGCAGATGGATTTCAACGCAGATAAGTGTGAGATCATCCATTTGGGACCAAAAAAGGATAAATGGTGAAAAGCTAGAAATACTTTGGAGGTCCAAAGAGATTTAGGGGTCCATGTACACAGATCACTAAAATGTAGCAGTCAGGTACAAAAAATAATCAAAAAGGCTAATGGAATGTTAGCCTTTATAACTAGAGGGCTAGAATAAAGGGAAGTTTTGCTACAGCTATACAAAGCCCTGGTTAGACCACATCTAGAGTACTGTGTACCGTTCTGGGCATCGCACCTTAGAAAGGATATATTGGCCTTGGAAGGAGTGCAGCGCAGATTCAGCAGAATGTTACCAGGGTTCCAAGGCTAGACTAGACTTGTTTCCCTGGAATATAGAAGGCTAAGGTGTGATTTGATTGAGGTTTTTAGCATTCTGAAAGGAATTGATAGGGTAGATAGAGAGAAACTTTTTCTGCTGGTGGGGGAGTCTAGGACAAGGGGACATAACCTTGAAATCAGAGCCAGGCCATTCAGGAGAGAAGTTAGGAATCACTTCTTCACACAAGGGATGGTAGAAATGTGGAACGCTCTCCCACAAAAAGCTGTAGATGCGAGCTCAATTATTAATTTTAAGTCCGAGATCGCTAGACTTTTGCTAGCCAAGGGTATTAACAGATATGGAGCGAAGGTGGGTGGAAGGAGTTAGGATACAGATCAACCATGATCTCATTCAATGGCGGAATAGGCTCGAGATCGAGGGGCTAAATGGCCTACACTCCTGTTCCCATAACCCGCAATCGCTTCCCCCCACCACGATCTCTCCCTCCGCTCCACTCCCCGGCTGCAGCCTCCCAGCGCAGGCATTCCCCCCTCAACAGCCAGCCAGCCTCTCAATCTGGCTGCCTGCCAGCCGGGAAATGGAGACAGTGGGCTACAAATTGGGCCGTGTAGCGCCCTTTGTTCTGGCGCCATGCGACCTCCCGAAGTGCCAAGTCTTGGCTGCGCACCTACGTTTCCAGCGTGATGTGCGCCGGATGCCATCTTGGTATAGGCATTAGTACATGCGCAAATACCGAACGCTGGCAGCATGTAAAGTAAGGAGAAAATGGATACAATCAGTGCGCAATGCTGATTTAAAGTCTTAAGTCCCAAAATGAAGTCTAACGCTCAACTCAACGCACTGTCTTAACCCTGACCATCTGAACATGTCTTAGAGTGCCTGGAGGGCCCCCCCCCCACCAGCGCTAGTTAAAGGGACCATGCAGGATTTACAGGTTAGCGGCTGCATTATTGCTACTGGCTGCTGATGCATTCGTAACTGTTTTTGCAGGTCTCCTGTATTTGAATACTAGGAGGAGGGGACATAGCCTAACATTTAGAGCCAGGATGTGCAGGAGTGAAGTTAGGAAACACTTCTACACGCAAAGGGTGGGAGACGTTAGGAACGCGCTTCTGCAAACAGCAGTTGATGCTCGCTCAATTGTGAACGTTAAATCTGAGATTGATAGATTTCTGTGAACCAAGGGCATTAAGGGATATGGGGCTAAGGCGGGTATATGGAGTTAGGTCACAGGTCCACCATGGTCTTATTGAATGGTGGAACAGACTCAAGGGGCTAAATGTCACTGCGCTTGATACCTCCTGATATGCACCACCTTCTCCTGCGAGAAAGCGGGACGTGTGTCTGGGTGATGTGCCTGTCATGGTTGAATAGCTGCCAGTGTGTGTGGCCTGTGAATTGTGAGGGGGAGAGGAAGCATCTGATTGGAAGAGTTGAGTACTGATGGAAAGAGTTTGTTGGTATGTGGGTGATGGAGGGTGTAGTGTGTGGTGCAGTTGGTAGGAGACACCACTTGACAGTTGACCTCACTCACGTCAAAGCATTGAAATTCTTCCTGCACTGCATCCATGTTCGAGGTGCTGTGTGCTTGGCATTGACTTTGTCCCCCGCTGCCTCCCACTGTCTTTTGGGCATTCGTCTGGAGGGTCTCTTGTCACCCCCACCCCCTCAGATATAGGATGTCCCTCCTTTTGTCCACCTCTTGCACCAAGATCTCTAGTGCATCAGCAGAGAACCTTGGTGCATGCTCTCTCGCAGGCCTGGCATAAACTCAGATCGGCAGATTGGTGAGGTCTAGCGTGCAGATTGGAGGATGTGGGATTTAGTAGTGCGCAAACTTTATTCAATGTGTTAACATAACTTATCAGTTTGTAAACATAGGGATGGGAGCTGCATCTGTGTTTTACGTGCGCGATGTCTGATCTCCGTTCAGACTTTGTGCAGACAGCAGACTGTTAATTTCAACAAATAACAGGTACCAGCTACTTTAAGAGATTTTAAGAGACAGCCTGCCTTAAGAGAGTGGGGCTCTCCCTGCTGGTGGGAAGTGCGAAATGCATTGAATCCTCGTGTCAATACTGATTTCCGACACTGCTTGAAGGTAAGTACTCAGGCTGAACAAAAGTCTCGTTCTGCCTGCGCAGGGGCTATCGGGCGCAGATTAATAGCGGATCGCACTACCCGTGCCCAATAACAGGCCTTATCCAATTTCCCCCCCCCACAAAGAATTCAAATAAGGACCGGACGTTAAATTCGACAGGACCTCCGTGTTACTTGGCTGCTACAACCACCCCCACCCCCTCCCTCCCCGCAAGTATCAGGGCCAAATTATCTGTGGGGTTTCACTGAAAAAGAACATGGGAATTAGGGTCGCCAACCCTCCTGTCACCTGAAATCACCAATGACAGTGTCCTCAGCCCACAAACCCTCATGATCAATGAGCTTCAATGGGAGTCGCCAGCCAGGGAGCTGATATAATCCTAGTGTTGCCCCACAGGCTGTTTACCAGCAGGTTATCATTCCAGCATTGAATGTGAGCGATCCAATCTCCTTGCTACTGAATCTGCCGCATTTACAGTGAAGACTAGGCCCCACGAGAAGAAATCCTGGACACAGCTGCTTTCTGGAAGATTCCGCCAGTTTCCCATCAGGGTTACGGCAGGAGATCGGCAAAACCCCCAAGGAATCTCTGGCCTCTCAGCTTTTTGTCATTGAGCTAGTGCAGCCTCCACTCTTTTAGTGGATAGAGCAGCACCATTTTGTCACATCAGAGTCAACCTCGGTATAGTGTTTACCATTGGCAGCACCAAGTAAAACAGATCTGCCATTAAACTTGGTACACTCCACCCTCATTACATCATGGTCCTTTAGAGTCAACAATTGACTTGCCATAGTGACCGCCCTAGAACACAGAAAGAAAAGAACAAAAGAATGATTTATAGAACACCTTCCACGACCTCAGGACGTCCCAAAGCGCTTCACAGCCAATGAAGTACTTCTGAAGTGTAGTCACTGTTGTAATGTAGGAAACACGGCAGCCAATTTACCCACAAACAGCAATGAGATAAATGACAAGATCATCTATTTTTGGTGCTGTTAGTTGAGGCATAAATATTGGCCACGACACCCAAGAGAACATCCCTGTTCTTCTTCGAATAGTGTTGTGAGATCTTTTACATCCACCTGAGAGGGCAGACAGGGCCTCGGTTTAACGTCTCATCCGAAAGATGCACACACAGCTTTAAATATAACGTGAAAAAATTTGACCCAACAGCTTTATAAGAAAAAGAATCATATGACTGTGTAATTATCTTTCGCTGTTGAACACAGACAATTTGATCGCTCTCCTCGGTTGTGTAATTAGTCTTAGGGTCTGGTCCATTTGATTGCTCTCCTCAGTTGTGTAATTAATCTTAGGGTCTGGTCCATTTGATTAGAAGTAGAAACAGGTTATTTTATCCCGAAATTACACCGGCCATATTTAGAATATTTTATAAAATTCTGCACGCCCTACCTTCAAAGGGACATTGGCGTATTGAAGAAAGATCAGATAGGAGTGATTCCTAGACATAGGCCTCTAAGTTAGGAAGAGACTCATTCTAGGAACAGGGGTAGACCATTCAGCCCCTCAAGCCGGTTCCACCATTCAAATAGATCATGGCTGATCTGTATCTCAACTCCATTTACCTGCCTTGGTTTCATGTCCCTTAATACCCTTGCCTAACAAAAATCTACCAATCTCAGTTTTGAAATTTTCAATTGACCCCCAGCCTCAATAGTTTTTTTTTGGTGCGGGGGGCAGGGTGGGGGGGGGGGGGGGGGAGAAAGAGTTCCAGATTTTGTGTGAAGAAGTGCTTTCTGACATCACCCCTGAATGGCCTAGCTCTAATTTTAAGGTTATGCCCCCTTGTTCTGGACTCCCCCACCAGAGGAAATAGTTTCTCTCTATCTACCCTATCATCTCCTTTAATCATCTTAAACACCTCAATTAGATCACCTCTTAATCTCCTTTACTCAAGGGAATACAAGCCTAGTCTATGCAACCTGGCTTCATAATTTAACCCTTTTAGCCCCTAGGGGCTATACTTTGTTCACCATCACTTGCTGTTCCTTTGTGCCCTTTATATATTCTTCATCTGTGTGCCAAGGTAGTGGATATGGGCTGGGTAGTTTCCCACATAAGGCATCATAGTCGATGTCCCCACCTATGCCAGTTCTGGATAGCTTTCAGGAGTGAGAACCTTGTCTGATTCCCACTAGCTGTGAGGTGGTTGCTAGGGTCATATTGTTTTTCTTCTGCAAGCAAATAAGTTAATTCTGGACGCTCTCGTTGGGGCTTCATGTGATGAATTTTCCATCAGACTGGCTGATGTCTCCACTCCCTTGCTCAGAGTTCAAATTACAACATCCCCCAAACCACCCTGGCTGAGAACAGCTCACTCAGCACCGACCAGGGTCTCAGTCTGGGTCCTGTCCACTCTGTGTGGCTCAGAGCCAAACCACACCATTCATTTACCCCTCAGTCACTGCAGAAGTCCTAAAAGGTCAATATTTTTAAATACACTGCCAATTAGAATACACCTAGACGTAAATGGAATGGGTTTAAATGGCATTGGTGGATCAGATAAGACACATAATCACTTGAATTTCTAATGGGCTTAAGAACAAGAACATATAATAATAATAAACCTGCTGTTTAAATGCAAGTTAACATAGAAAAACATCCCAAGGTGCTTGAGGAGAGGGAACCATTTACAATATCAGCTAAAATGGGGGCCAGGAAGGTGATCAGGAATTTAGTGGGAAAAGGGTCGAGGGCGTAGGAGGTGTTATCATGAATCATAGAAATAGAACCATAGAAAATTTACGGCACAGGAGGCCGCCATTCGGCCCATTGTGTCCGGGCCAGCCGAAAATGAGCCACCCAGCCTAATCCCACTTTCCAGCACTTGGTCCGTAGCCTTGTTGGTCAGGGCACTTCGGGTGCGCATCCAGGTACTTTCTAAATGAGTTGAGGGTTTCTGCCTCTACCACCCTTTCACGCAGTGAGTTCCAGACCCCCACCACCCTCAGTAAAAAAAAATTTCCTCAGCACCCCTCTAATCCTTCTACCAATTATTTTAAATCTATGCCCCCTGTTTATTGACCTCCCTGCTAAAGGAAATAGGTCCTTCCTATCCACTATCTAGGCCCCTCATAATTTTGTTACACCTCAATTAAATCACCCCTCAACCTCCTCTGTTCCATAGAGAACAACCCCTGCCTATCCAATCTTTCCTCATAGCTAAAATTCTCCAGTCCTGACAACATCCTCGTAAATCTCCTCTGTACCCTCTCTAGTGCAATCACATCCCTCCTGTAATGTGGTGACCAGAACTGTGCACAGTACTCAAGCTGTGGCCTAACCAGTGTTTTATACAGTTCCAGCATAACCTCCCCGCTCTTATATTCTATGCCTCGGCTAATAAAGGAAAGTATTCCATATGCCTTCTTAATCACCTTATCTACCTGTCTTGCTACCTTCAGGGATCTATGGACATGCACTCCAAGGTCCCTCACTTCCTCTGTACCTCTCAGTATCCTGTTTATTGTGTACTCCCTTGCCTTGTTTTCCCTCCCCAAATGTATTACCTCACACTTCTCCAGATGCCACTTTTCTGCCCACCTGACCAGTCCATTGATATCTTCCTGCAGTCTACAGCTTTCCTCCTCACTATCAACCACACGGCCAATTTTTGTATCATCTGCAAAGTTCTTAATCATGCCCCCTACATTTAAGTCTAAATCATCAATATATATCACAAAAAGCAAGAGACCTAGTACTGAGCCCTGCGGAACACCACTGGAAACAGCCTTCCAGTCACAAAAACACCCTTCGATCATTACCCTCTGCTTCCTGCCACGGAGCCAATTTTGGATCCAACTCTCCAGTCTACCTTGGATCCCGTGGGCTTGTACTCTTTTGACCAGTCTCCTGAATGCAATTTAAGAATTTTTTGCCCTCTATACCCTTCACACTGTACCCTAGTTAATAATAGGGTGGTTGAAATCCTCTACTATTACTGCCCTATTGTTTTTGCATTTCTCAGAAATTTGCCTACATATTTGCTCTTCTATCTCCCTCTGACTGTTTGGGGATCTATAGTACACTCCCAGTAATGTGACTGCCCCTTTTTTGTTCTTTAGCTCAACCCATATGGCCTCATTTGATGATCCTTCTAACATATCATCCCTCCTCACAGCTGTAATTGTTTCTTTAACCAAAATTGCCACCCCCCTCCTTTTTTATTTCCCATCTCTATCTCGTCTGAAAACCCTGTAACCAGGAACGTTGAGCTGCTATTCTTGCCCGTTTAAGCCATGTTTCTGTAATAGCTAAGATAATCGTATTGCCATGTTTCTATCTGTGCCCTCAGCTCATCTGCCTTATTCACTATACTCCTTGTATTGTTTATTTTCTAACCTTTGTTCCCTCTGCCTTCCTAAGTCACTTTCTAATTTTCTGCCTTCTATCTCCAGTTCTGATTCTGTCCCATCTGAATCTACACCCAGGTTTCCCATCAACCTGCCAAGCTAGTTTAAACCCTCCCCAACAGCACTAGCAAACCTCCCCGTGAGGATATTGATCCTGGGATGAGCTGAGCTCGGAGAGGGCGTAGGGAAGATGAGGAGAAACTAGAGGGAGAGGGAGAGGGACTGGACTGGCTTAGTGGGCAAGGGAAAGAGAGAAAGGGGCAGAGGCAGCTGAATGGATGGTCTTTATGATGGAGAAGAAGAAATCCTTGTGCTCCTCGCACTTGTCCTTTAATGGGCAGGGGAGGGTCAGGGGGCGGGAGATTTAAGTAGGAGACTGGCAGTAAGGAGAAGGAACCTGGGGTTATCTTCGCTCTCCAAGATGATCCTAGAGTGATAGAGATTTTAGGAGAGACACGTGAGGACGGGTAGAGCTTTATGCAGTCAAGCCAAATCTTGTGATGGGTGGCTAAGCCAGTGTGCAAAGTGTGAACAAAGATGGGAACCATACCAGGGGAAACGATCAGGATGGGAGATGGTGTGGGTTCTGCTGGGGACAAGGGTATCAAAAGTAAAGTGAGAGAGGATTGAGCAAGTCAACAGCTGCAGAGGTTTTGTGGCGAATGGAGGGCCAAAGGCTCGGCAGTTGGAGTGCAGTTGTAAGTGACTTGGGGTGAGTCAACACTCAACCAAACCTCATCCGTTGTATGCTCTGGGACTGACGATTTACGGGTTTTCACACTGTGGGACACAAGCCTTGGCAACCCAGCTGATGAAGCCCAGGTAACTCCATCCTACTTGTGGATACATTTCTGATTCACTGCTTTGTTCTGATGAATGTCATGGGCCTGAGGGTTTGCGAAAGGTCTTATTGATGGGGATAAAGTCTAAAGCAGATCATCAAAATCTATTAGTATCGATAACTTGAGATATATGGACACTAATGGGAACATTGATTCAAACTTCGTGTGTGACCCGTGAGGCAGCATGCCATGACAATAACTGGTCCATGAAGACTCCTGGGCTAATTGATGAACAGCACCCTTTCTGCAGACGATGTAACAACAACTTGCATTTATATAATGCCTTTAACATAGTAAAACATCCCAAGGCGCTTTACAGGAGCCTAATCAGAAAAAAATTGACACCGAGCCATATAAGATGATATTAGGTCAGATGACCAAATGCTTGGTCAAAGAGGTAGGTTTTAAGGAGTGTCTTAAAGAAGGAGAGAGAGATAGCTAGAGAGGTGAAGAGGTTTAGAGAGAGAATTCCAGAGCTTAAGGCCCAGGCAGCTGAAGGCACGGCCGCCAATGATGGAGCGATGGAAAGCACAGCAACAATGGCAGAAACAATTTCTCTCTCTTTGTAAAGCCATAACGTTACTACTAACACGAGCCTCAACTTAA
The DNA here is from genome assembly GCF_035084215.1 of Heptranchias perlo. Classification (NCBI taxonomy): domain Eukaryota; kingdom Metazoa; phylum Chordata; class Chondrichthyes; order Hexanchiformes; family Hexanchidae; genus Heptranchias; species Heptranchias perlo. The sequence continues at coordinate 17,054,024 of NC_090326.1, forward strand.
GCCTCAAACACGTACTTTCAAACTGAGGAGCCGTGCGAAGTTCTGCAGGATTTACAAACTGCTGGACGAAAACATAAAGGATAACGAGAACAGTCAGCAGGATACCGAGAACGGCTGACACCACAGTGTGGAAGAAAAACCTAAGAGGATTTGAAAAAAAAAAGACGAATATTAATTTAAAAATTAAAACATGATTATACTGCCATTTTACACTGCTTATGTTGCTTGACCCTCTGGGGCCTGCAAGTTTGCGGTCCGTTGTCAGAATATTGTACCTAGAAAGAACTTACATTTCTATAGCACCTTTCATGACCTCAGGAAGTCCCAAAGTGCTTTATAGCCTGTGAAGAATTTCTGAAGAGTAGTCACTGTTGTAATGTGGGAAACGCGGCAGCCAATTTGCGCACAGCAAGGTCCCACAAACGGCAATGTGATAAAGTCCAGATAATCTGGGTTTTTTTTTTGAGTGATGTTGGTTGAGGGATAAATGTTGGCCAGGTCACCGGGGAGAACTCGCCTGCTCTTCTTCGAAATAGTGCCATGGGATCTTTAATGTCCACCTGAGGGGGCAGACGGGGCCTCGGTTTAATGTCTCATCCAAAAGATGACACCTCAGACAGTGCAGCACTCCCTCAGTACTGCACTGGAGCATCAGCCTGGATTACGTGCTGAGGTCTCTGGAGTGGGACTTGAACCCACAACCGCTGACTCAGAGGTGAGAGTGCTACCCACTGAGCAAATGCTAACACCTCGGCATTTAGAGAACCAAATGACACCTTATAATGTTACACATTAATTCCACTCAATTCATTTCTTTTTTTTTAAAAAATGATGTGAATCACACCGGCCCCGATATTTATGGGGAGGTAGGGAGTGAGCAGGGGCACCTCTCAACGGCCGGGAAACCTGGAAATACCAGGAAGGCAGATTTAACAGAAGGACCCCATTAGAATTTTTTTTTTACTCTGTTTCCCCTTCTGGCAACCGGGTAGATTGAGAGGCTGGCCGCTGCCAGGCGGGAAAGCCTGCTGTCGAAAGCTGCAGCTGTGGACGATCCCCAACAATGAAGATGAGGAGGGCGGGGCAGAAAGGCAGCTCAGAGCGCAGCAGGGAGGGGGAGGGGGAGAGATCGTGTGGGGGGGGAGGGGGAGGGGGAGGAGAGATAGCATGGGGTTGGGGGAGGGGAAAGAGAGGGATTGATGAGAGGGCTGTCCAATGAGGAGAGATTGAGTAGACTGGACCTATACTCTCTGGAGTTCAGAAGAATGAGAGGTGATCTCATTGAAACTCAAGATTCTGAGGGGGCTTGACAGGGTAAATATTGATTCTTTTTAGCCAGGGGAAACAGTCGAGAACTAGGGGGCATAATCGCAGGATAAGAGGTCAGTCATTTAGGACCGAGGTGAGGAAAAATGTCTTCACTCAGAGGGTGGTGAATCTTTGGAATTCTCTACCCCAGAGGGATGTGGATTTTTGGACACTAAGGGTATCAAGGGACAGGAGTTGAGGTCGAAGATCAGCCATAAGCTTACTGAGAGACGGAGCAGGCTCGAGGGGCCTTATGGCCTACTCCTGCTTCTTATGTTCATATCGCGCAGGGGGTCATGTGCGGGGGGTGGGGGGAAGAGAAAGAGATCCGCGCTGGCGGGGGTGGGGATAAAAAAAAAGCTCACATTTTTAGCAATTTAATGCCCCTCCCCCTGCCGACCCTCTCCCACCTGTTGTTTTGGGGGGGGGGGGGGTGGGGAGGGGTGGTGCGAGGATTAAAATTTCCCCCAGCATGACAGTAAAACAAAAAGATCAAGGAGGCTGGTGTGGTAATTGCTACCTTACATAAAAGAATAGGCTACACATTGAAAGTTTAAATATTTACCCTAACTTGGAACTAAAAACAAAAAACAAACAGTCTCAAAGGATTTTGCCTTACAAAGAGCACCAGCCACTCACTGTCTGAGTGGTACCTTATTCCCGACCCAGTTCTTGCAGTGCCATAGGCCTGTCTGTTTGGGAATTCATAATTTTAAGAAACTAAACACTTTAATGTGAGTACACACTATAAGTCACATCACCTCGGGCCTGATTTTGCTGGAGTGGGGCATCTCGCGATGTGCCCCGTTAGTTAGACTTTCTCCCCTCACCATTCAGCTCAAAAATTTTTATGCTTGGTTACTTGCTGGAAGTGCAAGCTGATAACGGCGTGCTGAGGGGCAAGGGGGCATCTGAGACCACAGTGAACAACGGGACCAATAGTCTATCTCCTTAATCAATGAGATTTAAGGATTGAGAAACAAACAGCAACGACTGAGGAGGGTAAATTAGGGTCAAATCAGGTACCGAAAGAGAAATTAATAGAGGGGAAAGAAAGACTGGATTAAGACAGAGAGATAAAAGAGACAGTTAAAATTTGAAATTTTTAAAATCTCGAAGACCAATTTACCACCTGAAGGAATGAGACTCCATAGCTTAAATTGTTCAATTTCTGGGCCAGAGAGGTTTATTGGCATTGCATTCACAATTAAATAGGTACTTACACTCTTAATTACCAGAACTAACTTTGTGTGGCAAGTTTAATGGACAATTAATGTGCAAATCCAGCAAGTTCTTAAAAATAACGGGGAGGCTAAGGACGAGATACCATTTGTGCATAGCGAACGGCGGAGCGGGGTAAATCGACCAGCTAGTTCTAGGGACTCGCAACTCGTGCCATATCTCTTAATCCCCTGAACTTGCAGGCCGATTTGCGCATTAATAACGACCTGTGTCTTTAACACGCCGTTAATTTTTCCAGCAAGATCCAGCCCAACGTTCTTTAGGAAACAAAAGTGCAAGGTCTAAAGGTTTTTTTAAATTTTAACACAATTCTGGAAATAATTTCAAACTTTGGTGGGAAAAAAAAAAATCAACTACAAGTTCCCTTTAATAACAAAAACAAATTGCATTTATATAGCACCTTTAACATAGTAAAAATGTCCCAAGTTGCTTCACAGGAGCGTTATCAGACAAAATTTGACACTGAGCCACATAAAGATATATCAGGACAGGTGACCAAAAGCTTGGTCAAAGAGGTAGGTTTTAAGGAGAGTCTTAAAGGAGAGGTAGAGAGGCGGAGACGTTTAGGGAGGGAAATTCCAGAGCTTAGGGCCTAGGCAGCTGAAGGCACGACTGCCACTGGTGGAGCGATTAAAATCAGGGATGCGCAAGAGGCAAAAATTGGAGGAGCGCAGAGATCGCAGAGGGTTGTAAGACTGGAGGAGATTAGAGTGAAAGGGAGGGGCGAGGCCATGAAGGGATTTGAAAACAAGGATCAGAATTGTAAAACCGAGGCATTGCCGGACCAGGAGCCAATGTAGGTCAGCGAGAGGGGTGATGGGTGAATGGGCCTTGGTGCAAGTTAGGATACGGGCAGCAGAGTTTTTGATGAGCTTAAGTTTACGGAGGATGGAAGGTGGGAGGCCGGCCAGAAGAGCATTGGAATAGTCGAGTCTGGAGGTAACAAAGGCACGGACGAGAGTTTCATTAGCAGATGAGCAGATGAAGGGTGATATTACGGAGGTGGAAGTAGGCAGTCTTGGTGATGGTTATAGGTACTTAAAGTGTGCTGCGCTTGTTAACATTCAGGACAAAATGAGTGCACCACCGATTAAAGTCGCTTGTTTTGAAAAGTGCAGTAGGATTTAAGATAATTTCTGAGGAAAAGCAACTTTAAACAATTATCAGAGTGTTTTTGTAACTCAGAGCAAACAGTTGCTACCCACCAGGCCTCAGTCAACACAGTCCGACCTGTAAATAAGCATTGCAGTCCTCTTTTGGCAACAGTTACATACCAATTGGATTGTTTGTCCCTACTTCACCCTCACCCTGCTACACAGTCAATCATTAACTACAGCTGGCTCTAAGGCACTTCAGTAACACTTACAGTACTGCTCTGAAACTGTACCCCGAGTTCCTAGCTTACATGCCAGAAGTCTAATTAGAGAACTACCTCTCTTTGGATAGTAGTTATTTATTACTGACCTAATCACAACACAAGGAGATTTTTTTTAAAATGTGGTTTACAAGAAAGATTATCCAGATTAAATTCCCTACAAAGTAAAAGGTTAAGCGGTTGGGGATAGAGATTAACCTTTAAAAGATATTCTAAATATAGCAGCCTCCTACTAACTGAAGAATCCTGAATGAACCACGATTGCTAACAGAATATTCATTGCTTGTCACCTCATTACTACAGATCCACATCAATCCCTCTCGCCAAGGCATCTCTCGAGATAACATTTGAATTTTTACAGGCCTCCCCCTTCCCCCTGATTAAAAAAAACACACATAATCATTGACTTTACACAGTGCAGCAAGCATTTTCCAAGATATGGGTACATTCTTTTCATTACTTCATCAAGATCCCTTAAAGGCAGACTGATCCAGGCAGCGTACAAACAAGTCTTACAGTCCAGGTTGTTTATAAATTACCCAGTAAAATAGCCCTGTATTTGCATACATACATTTCCATGGTACATGGCTCAGAATAAACAGTCATGCTCCAACAGGCTGGTTAATTATTTAATATCTACTTCTGAGCAACACTTTATACTTGAGATGTCAATTTGCCACTGTTTCTTTACAGAAGCTCTCTGAACTGCCGTATATTTCCAGCATTTGCAAGTTTTTTTTCCCTTTTTCAAAAATGATTTAATATAATTAGCATACCTCAGACGCAGAAGACAATGGTCATATTCTAATGAGTTGGTAATATAGACTACGTTGGATGAAGAAAACTAGTTTTACTAGTTAAAATGCTGCAATAATAGAATGAGATTTGCAATAGAATTTAAATTAAATTCTCATTCCCTAATGCAAATGACCAGTTTAATAATTCAAACACTTAAACCAGCGTGGCTCAGTGGGTAGCACTCTTGCCTCTGAGTCAGAAGGTCATGGGATCAAGCACAACCACAAGACTTCAGCACATAATCGAAGCTGACAATTTACTGCAGCACTGAAAGAGTGCTGCACTGTTGGAGGTGCCATCTTTCGAATGAGACTCTTAACCTCTCAGATGGATGTAAAAGATCCCACTGCTCTAGTCAAAGAAGAACAGGGGATTTCTCCTGGTGTCCTGGCCAACATTTATCCCTCAACCAACATCAAAAACAGAATATCTGGTCATTAAGCTCATTGCTTTGGGTCCTTGCTGTGCGCAAATTGGCTGCCGCATTTCCTACATTAAATGTGTGGCTACACTTCAAAAGTATTTAATTGGCAGTAAAGCGCTTTGGGACATCCTGAGGTTGTGAAAGGTGCTGTACAAATGCAATTTCTTTCTATCTTATTTAATTTACCAATTCTCTTCAAAAATAAAGTAATAATGAACAAATAAAAATAAATCTGGAGTAGGAAGTAAATTCTTAAATGCGAGGTAACTGACCAGTAGTTCCGTCCACCTACACAGTTGTTCAGCCACTTGCAATGATGATCAAAATCAGAAATGCATTTGTTACAAGTGCTGCAGTGTTTGGCTTTCATTCCCCTGAAAAGAAAAAGCAAAAAGATAGATTCATTCAGGTCAGCACATGACTGTTCGGAATATACCCGACCAATAGGATTGCCAACTCTTGTTGGACGTATTCCTGGGTGTTTCATCACATGACCACCTGCCGCCAACCGCCCCACCCCCATCATTGGTCACCCAACACCTCCATCCTCGAGGCACCCCGCCTTCCCACGCCAACTGGAAAGCAAACAGACACTTCCTCACCTGATGGAATGATTCTCGACTGTCAGTCAAACAGCCCTATTTCCCATCCCTGATATTTTTATTACTAGTAAACAATGCCTCTATGATTTATCCTGTGTTTGCTCACAGCAGTGTCCGAGAGATTAATGTTTAATTCCTGGAAACTCCAGGACAATCCTGGGGGGGTTAGCAACCCTACCTGCCAATGAGGGTATAAACTTCTCTTACTTTATATTGGAACAGATATTAGGAAGGACCTCTTTGTTCAAAGTGATGAAAGTTTGGAATAATCTGCTTGATGGGGTTTATCAAAGGCAAAAAGCATTAGAGTTTATACTGGGAGAGTATTGAATGTTCTTTGCAACTTTCATAATGTGATCTACCATACGACGAACTTACCTTCAAGTAAGTTAAGAACTGAAGTTTTCTAACAAGAGGACCCCCCAAAGGATCCTATGTGGTCATCAGAAACTGGGGCTCTTTCAATTAGAACAAACAAGGATATGAGGACATCTGATAAAGACTTTCACAATTATGAAGGGTTTTGACGAGCTAAATAAGGACAAACTATTTGGGCATGAGTTTAAGATTATCGCCAAAAGAATGAAGGGAGAGATTAGGAGAAAGTTGACTGAGGACTGTTCGGACACAAAATGCCCTACTAGAAGTGGTGGTGGAAGCAGAATCATAAGAACATAAGAAATAGGAGGAGGAGTAGGCCATACGGCCCCTCGAGCCTGCACTGCCATTCAACAAGATCATGGCTGATCTTCTACCTCAACGCCATTTTCCTGCGCCATTCCCATATCCTTTGATACCTTTAATATCTAGAAATCTATCGATCTCTGTTTTGAATGTACTCAATGACTGAGCCTCCACAGCCCTCTGGGGTACAGAACTCCAAAGATTCACCACCCTCTGAATGAAGAAATTTCTCCTTATCTCAGTCCTAAATGGCCTACCCCTTATTCTGAGACTGTGACTCCTGGTTCTAGACTCCCCAGCCAGGGGAAACATCCTCCTTTGCATCTACTCTGTCGAGCCCTGTAAGAATTTTGTATGTTTCAATGAGATCACCTCTCGTTCTCCTAAACGCTAGAGAATACAGGCCTAGTCTACTCAATCTCTCCTCATACGACAATCCCGCCATCCCAGGAATCAGTCTGGTGAACCTTCATTGCACTCCCTCTATGGCTATCAACAAATAGCTTTTGAAAAACAAGTGGATTCATATTTTGAAAAGAAACATTTAAGAGGAACGGGCAGGGGAATGGGAGTGTGCGGATAGCTCTTTCAGAGAGCGGGCAATAGGCATAGTGGCCGCCTTCTGTGCTATAAAATTTTATGATGTGAAATTTTCTGGGAGATTGGATCTAGAGGGATGAGGTTTGAAAGGCTAAATGGCCTCGTCTCAGCCTTTATTTTCTTTATGGACCGCACTGGTTACAATGCCAATTTCCAAAACTGTATTAATTGCAAACCTTCAGGTCTCATGACATCTGCTACAGGCCTTACCCACACTAATCAGAATGAGACTGGGGCTAAAAGGGTTAAATTATGAGGACTGGTTGCATAGACTAGGCTTGTTTTCCCTTGAGTATAGAAGGTTAAGGGGTGATCTAATTGAGGTGTTTAAGATGAAAGGATTTGATAGGGTAGATAGAGAGAAACTATTTCCTCTGGTGTGGGGAGTTCAGAACAAGGGGGCATAACCTTAAAATTAGAGCTAGGCTGTTCAGGGGTGATGTCAGGAAGCACTTCTTCACACAAAGGGTAGTGGAAATCTGGAACTCTCTCCCCCAGAAAGCTGTTGAGGCTGGGGGGTGGGGGGGTCAATTGAAAATATCAAAACTAAGATTGATAGATTTTTGTCAGGTAAGGGTATTAAGAGTTATGGAACCAAGGCGGGAAGATGGAGTTAAGATACAGATCAGCCATGATCTAATTGAATGGCGGAACAAGCTTGAGGGGCTGAATGGCCTCTTCCTGTTCCTATAATTGATTTATCAGTGACCTCGGTGTCTTAGGAGGGAGCAGAAAGAAATCACACCGGGATTTTGACTTTCAATCACTGCCCAGTGACTCATGCTGGAAAGTGGAGGTGCATGGGGTCCTGGTGAGAACAGGTTCAAACTTGGCTGTGGATGTCCTCTATGGTGAAATAGTTTGCTAACGCTTGCCGTTAAGGCTCACACATCAAGGATGTCCACTTGGGCCTTGCACTGGCATCTATGGGCTCTGGTGAAACAATGCCCCCAACAATGAACCTTCGGGGGAAGAGGCAAGAAAATTTTGAAAACGTAACTTGAATTTCGTGCACATTTCCCCCCCAAAAAACGCACGGTGTTAGGAGCACTCAAAAAATTCAATGAGATATTTAGTGGGAATCTTTTACAAGTCTGCTCTGAGGCAGGGCATTGAATAAGAGTTCCAGGGGCTCTTCACTGGAGAGGGGGATCACTGAACCTTTTGTCTGCATTTAAAGGATTACCTGCATTAGAAACAGAAAGCCTTTGGACTTTCGGTGACTAGGGGACACAGATTTAAGATAACTGGCAAAAGAGCCAGAGGGGAGATGAGGAAACATTTTTTTTTTTAACGCAGCGAGTTGTTATGATGATCTGGAATGCAGTGCCTGAAGAATGATGGAAGCAGATTCTATAGTAACTTCCAAAAGGGAATTGGACAAATACTTGAAGGGGAGAAAATTGTAGGGCTATGGGGAAAGGTCAGGGGAGTGGGACTAATTGAATAGCTTTCAAAGGAACGGCACAGGCACGATGGGCTCCTCCTGTGCTGTAAAATTCTATGATTCTATGATAATAAACTGCATGATACATGCGGAAATATTCAAGCAGAAACTGTTCTCAATCAAACCCCATATAATAGTTAGTTGTTACTCTGAAATGGTTTAACATACGGAGAAAAATTATTGGAAATTCCACTTCATAATTTTTTTTAATTCAATATAAAAATGTTTCATCATTCCTTACGAAATAGAATTTTACTGCAGGGGACAGGCTGTGTTTGTCTTTTGATGTGATGGGCACAGCATTAAGCATTAGGACATACAGGAGTAACACGACTTTATTTGATAATACAAAAAAAATCCAACGTTTAACACTTTGAAAAGCTAGACAGTATCAGCAGTCTATTTGGCCATGGGAGCCATCACAGACGAGTTTGTTCTGTTCGCACCTTACATCCACATAAGTAAACTTCCAACAGGAGGGCACTGGAGATCAATCAAGTGAACCCATGAATGAGAACAGAGGCTGATTTCACCCTCTCCCCTCCCTCCATCCTCTCTCTCTCCCCTCTCCTCCCTATCTCCAAGTTGGTGAGGCCAATTCTCAGGGTCCAGCTGCCACCTTGGGCTAAGTTGACCTGACCCAACAAAGCCTTGGGCCCTTCTTGGCTCACTGGGCTGTGTACATAACACCTGAGCTATTGGTGAGATCTCCTGATTCACAATTTTATTCGCTATGGGTGTTGGAATAATTACAGCCCCCTTAGTCATTCAGCAATAAAAGTGCAGAGACCCAAATGCAACAGAGCGCATCAGCTCATGAACCCTTTAAAGTACTTAACCAGGCTGATACTCACACGTCCACTTCACACAGGTAGCAATGCTGGTTCTTAATGACATGGGGATGCTTGGCTCGGTCGAGTGTTGGCATGGGACTCTTGTAGTTTTTCCTGGCACGCACACTCTTGTCTGCTGGGTCAATGGAAACAGCAACCAGATGGACAATGAAATGAAGCCCAAACAGCAGGCCAATCATCTGAATCCCCAGGTGTTAAGGACCAAAAATAGACTCCGGGAGCAAAGGAAATGAAAAACAAGTCAGGTCTACTTGCAGCTTTAGTACAGGATTGTACACTGTGACCAAGGCCATCGAACAATTCTTTCGCTGGTTGAAGGGAAATGAGCGAATGTGGCAGGTGTTCGGATGCACTCCCACTCTCCCCCCGATGTACAGGGCATCAGGACAGGCTAGACGGACCAGCTGGTCTTTTCCTGAATGACATTTTCGTATGTTCGTACAAGAATGAAAGCAGCTGTGTCCTAATCACAAGATAATTCAGATCCTGGTGCAGTAAAAAACCAAATGAAACACATACCTGGTTCATTATTACCAATACATTGAAGCTTTGTTGTAGCTCAGTGGGTAGCACTCGAGCCTCTGAGTCAGAAGGTTGTGGGTTCAAGTCCCACTCCAGAGACTTGAGCCACATGATCTAGACTGTCACTCCAGTACAGTACTGAGGGAGTTAAACAAAGGCTCTCTCAGGTGGATGCAAAAGATCCCACAGCATTATTTTGAAGAGGAGCAAGGGACATATAGCCAATATGTATCCCTCAATAAACATCACTAAAACATATTATCTGGTCATTAACACATTACTGTTTGTGGGACTTTGCTGTATGAAAATTGGCTGTGGCATTTTCCACATTACAACAGTGACTACACTTCAAAAGTATGTAAAATGCTTTGTGACGCCTTGAGGTCATGAAAAGCAGAACAAGTGCAAATTCTTTCTTTAATAAAATATTTCATTTTACTTTCCATTGGTCCCTGAGATTATCTTGACCTCATAGTTGCAGTCTAACACAGAACAGTGACAGACTGTCACGCTAAGATAAACTTTGCTTGTATTGTGTGTTCCACAGATGCTCTGTTCGTAAATCAATTTTCTTTCGTAAGAACCCATGTATTTGGTGAGTTGTTGAGGTTGTAGCATCTGGAACTTTATTTACCGCTGGTTGCTATGGGGATTTTTTTCCTTCTACCTCAATATTATTAATCCCACACTTGCAGTGTGAGGCAACTGAGTTCCAAAAGCCTATTTATTTTTACAAGACAGACCTGTTGTATATTGAACACATGCCTCATGCTTTAACTCCTTCCTCAGTCGGTCTCCTGGGACCAATGCTTGGCCGTATATAGGTCATGTGTCAGCTGTGGCTCAGTGGGTAGCACTCTTAGCCTCTGAGTCAGAAGGTTGTGGGTTCAAGTCCTACTCCAGAGACTTGAGGCTGACACTCACAGTGCAGTACTGAGGAAGTGCTGTATTGGCGGAGGTGCTGTTATTCGGATGAGACATCAAACCGAGGTCCCGTCTTCCCTCTCAGGTGGGCATAAAGGATCCCACGGCAATATTTCAAAGAAAAGCAGGGGAGTTCTCCCCGATGTCCTGCCCAATATTTATCCCACAACCAACATCACTAAAAATAGATTAACTGGTCATTATCACATTGCTATTTGTGGGATCTTGCTGTGTGCAAATTGGCTGCTGCATTTCCTGCATTACAACAATAACTACATTTCAAAAGTACTTCATCGGCTGTGAAGAGCTTTAACGTCTCATCCGAAAGACGGCACTTCCAACAGTGCAGTGCTCCCTCAGTACTGCACTGGAGTGTCAGCCTGGATTACGTGCTCAAGTCTCTATGAGTGGGATTGAACCCACAATCTTCTGACTCAGAGACGAGAGTGTTATCACTAAGCCGCAGCTGACACTTGCAGATATGATGCTCTTCCTTTACCATCACTTCCTGGCTCAACACCAAATCACAAATTGAATTTCTGACAGTGTCTCTCTTGGCCCCTCTCCCTCAGCTCTCCTTCTGGCTGCCTGAGTCTTTAATCAAACAGCTAAGTTTCATTTAAAATCTCGAATGGTTTCCCTCGATTCGGCAGTAGTATAGAATGGGTGAGATACAGGGTAGAGTTTCCTACACTCTGTCCCAACAATGTGCCTTTCTCCCAGCCTCAGGAGAATCTCACCTGCTGGGATAGTTCCATTTCCCACCTGTGTCACTTTTTGGTCTTTGACTTATGATTTCTAGTTTTGTGTCTCAGGGGTCACATAGGAACAGGAGTAGGCCATTCAGCCCGTTGAGCCTGTTCTGCCATTCAATTACATCATGGCTGATCTGTAGCTCGACTCCATTTGATTCATATCCCTTGGTGCCCTTACCCAACAAAAATCTACCAATCTCAGTCTTCAAAGCTCCAACTGATCCACAGCATTTTGGAGAACAGCGTTGCAGATTTCCACTATCTTTTGTGTGAAAATGTACTTCCTGATTTCACTTCTAAATGGCCTATCTCTAATTTTAAGGATAGGCCCCCTCGTTCTGGACTCCCCCATCAGAGGAAACAGTTTCTCTGCGTCTACCCTATCAAATCCCTACATCATTTTAAAGACCTCGATTAGATCACCTCTCAACCTTCTAAATGTCCAAGTAGAAACTGGCTTGATATTTCCCAAGTCAATTTCACTTTGAACTCACCTGGCAGGCAGAGAGAGATGATTCCCATCTCGACAGGCTGGGCTGGGGTAGGCTAGATTTGAGCCATGATGAGGGGGTGGGAGTGAGAGGATGTTAAGGGATATTCTTCTAACCTACAATGCCAACTATTCACAATACAGCCAGGTAATTTGCTTTTATTACTGTGCCTATAGGATCATTATTAAAAACAGAGAATTTAAATACAGTACTGTTAAAAGAAATGCTTCTTGTAATTTTTTTTTATTCCTTTCCTGCAGAGTAAATATTAATTCATATTCTATTAATAGGAATTGACCCATTTCCTAGGAATATCTGATTTTCCATGTAAATATTCTTCTTAGGTCCCCTTTCGTTATTGTGCTTAGAATCCTGAATGATTTTAAATACAAATATAAAATATAAGATAGCCACTAACAGATTAAATAAAGAAGTGATGATGAAGAATTTCTTTATACAGAGAATGGTGAGAATGTGGAACTTGCTGCCACATGGAGTGGTTGAAGCATTTAAGGAGAGGCTTGATGCATGCATGAGGGAGAAAGGAATAGATGGGATACAGGTGCAGGGTGGGAAGAGGTAATTTGAATGGGAGGAGGCTCGTGTGGAGTATAAACACCGGCATAGACTGGTTGGGCTGAAAGGCCTGTTTCTGTGCTGTAGAATCTATGCAAAACATGCGTAGGTAAATGGTACATGCGACTTGAAATGATTACTCAAAACTAACTGCTGCATATCCTGTTTGTGAGTCATGCGAACTCACTAAGGACCTTGGTAAAGGTTCATATGAAGCCTGCTTGGATGGTTACTAGGAAGTACTGAACAAATCAAATTACTATCCCTGCCTGCCTTTATCAGCACTATTTGCGTAGAACCTTACAGCACAGAAGGCGGCCACTCGGCCCATCATGCCTGTGTTGGCTCATTTAAAGAGCTTTCCGATTAGTCCCACTCCTGTGCTCTTTCCCCATATCCCTGCAAATTCTTTCTGTGAATATTAAAGACCCTAGTGAAAAGGCAGCAATGACATTTACCTGGTGAGTGATAATTAATTGTGGAACAAAAAAGCTTCAGTCTCTTTTTATTTTTTTTAAATCGACTGGCTTTCACTGGCTATTTTCTAATGTTACTGATGACTGTCCCTGGGCATCCTTCACTTCACCATGGAAAACAAATCCAAACCATACATCAATAAATCACCCTTACACCTTGAAATATGTGCCAAGATTATGATAATATTGGCACTCGACTGCGTTCTAGCCATGAAATTGCATCTCCGAGCCCTTGCTACATTTAGGCTTAATCTTGTGACTGCGTTAGCATTACAATGTCACAGATAGCATTTTGCAATTAATAATCTGGACATTTTAAAAGATCATTCCATCATCGTTACAATAATTAGCAGCATTGCAATACCTAGGCATATCTCTAATCGTATTATATAGTCTGCAAATAAAAATTGTAATTGTTGAGAATTGTCACAATTTGCAGTAACATCAAAAAAAATATGCGCATGGCAGAATTTCAGCACCAGGTACAACGTACAGAGAGGAGGTGCCAGTATTAGAGACTGACTCGATAACTCGAGTTCAGCCATCATATGGGTTATGGGGAGCTTCAATATTGGTGATATCGATGGCATCACTGCTGGCCAGGATATATATTCCAGTTACAAAACACAGAGCAAGTTTTCACCTAGAATCCTTTTTTATTCATTCTCTTGGCATCGCTGGCATGGCCAGCATTTACTGCCCATCCCTAGTTGCCCCGAGAAGGTGGTGGTGAGCTGCTTTCTTGAACCGCTGCAGTCCGTGTGGTTTGATACAACTGAGGGGCTTGCTAGGCCAGGACAGAAATAGTCCATTCTGCACTAGCACATGGGGAGCTTACATCCTTTAAGAGGATTGGTGCAGCTTTGTGTTCTTGCTGAGAACAATGGGTCAGATTGGGGCACTGCCTGATGAGGCCAGCTTCTTGTAGGCCCGTCCACTAAAGGCTCGATCACAATCCAGATGTTGAGATAAGAACATAAGAACATAAGAAATAGGAGCAGGAGTAGGCCAATCGGCCCCTCGAGCCTGCTCCGCCATTCAATAAGATCATGGCTGATCTGATCCTAACCTCAAATTTAAAATCATGTCCAATTTCCTGCCCGTTCCCCGTAACCCCTAATTCCCTTTACTTCTAGGAAACTGTCTATTTCTGTTTTAAATTTATTTAATGATGTAGCTTCCAGAGATTCCTGGGGCAGCAAATTCCACAGACCTACCACCCTCTGAGTGAAGAAGTTTCTCCTCATCTCAGTTTTGAAAGAGCAGCCCTTATTCTACGATTATGCCCCCTCGTTCTAGTTTCACCCATCCTTGGGAACATCCTCACCGCATCCACCCGATCAAGCCCCCTTCACAATCTTATATGTTTCAATAAGATCGCCTCTCATTCTTCTGAACTCCAATGAGTAGAGTCCCAATCTACTCAACCTCTCCTCATATGTCCGCCCCCTCATCCCCGGGATTAACCGAGTGAATCGTCTTTGTACTGCCTCGAGAGCAAGTATGTCTTTTCTTAAGTATGGACACCAAAACTGTATGCAGTATTCCAGGTGCGGTCTCACTAATACCTTATATAACTGCAGCAATACCTCCCTGTTTTTATATTCTATCCCCCGAGCAATAAAAGCCAACATTCCGTTGGCCTTCTTGATCACCTGCTGCACCTGCATACTAACCTTTTGATTTTCTTGCACTATGTTCTCAATCTCCACAATGTCCTGAGACATCAGTCTGACCTTGGATTTCCTATACCATTATCTCAACACTATGGTGTCCAAACATAAAATCCAGATTTTGTGACTCATTCCTTTTTGTAGAAACGCAGTGCGATACCTATAAGAAATATGGAACCTTTCACTTGTCCACAAGCTCAGTTTTGAAACATCCACAGTGCTGAACTTTCCATCTGTGGATAAACTAAGTGGACGCTATTTGGGACGAATTTCTCGAGCCCATCAGCTCCACCCAGCCTAAGGTTGCCAACTCTGGTTGGACATATCCCTGGAGGTGTCACCACATGACCTCCTGCCTCCAACCACCCCAGCCCCCGCTCCTGCCACTGGTCGCCCAACATGTCCATTCTCATGGTGCACCGCCTTCCTATGCCAATTGGAATGCAAATAAACTCTTATTACCCGATTGAATGATTCTTAATCATCAAACAGCCTTTTTTCCCCATGTCCAATATTTTTGTAACGAACAAACAAAAGTAAAGAATTTTTTTTAATGCCGCTATGATTTTTCTCCTGAGTCGCTCGCAGCAGTGTACTGGAGATTAGCCTTTATTTCCTGGAGACTCCAGGGCAATCCTGGAGGGTTGGCAACTCTAATTCAGCCCAAATTTTACTGTGAACTCAGAAAATGGCTAATGGAAATTGCATTTAAAATACGTTATTAATGTTTATAAGGTAATGAAAGTAACAATCTCAAGGGTGTGCATTTATTAGCTCAACCTCATTTCATGGAGAAGATAGACTTTGGTGTGTTAAGCTGCACAGCATAATCAGAAACTTTTCCCTGTTATATATCCTCTATTTAGTTGGTAGTGTTATTTTATTTGGCGAGGGGAAAAATCAAATTAAGAGTGTATTCCGGTCCAACAAACACATACATCATGCAACGCTCGCAAGCTAGGTGCATATTAAAATGAGTTGACCCAGTCATATTTTGTAAAGGATACAGCATAACCAACATATTTCCAAGCATATGGCAGCATTGGTATGTAAATCCCAAAGGCAACAATAGCTAGGTACAAGTATAGCAACCAGGCAATCAACTGGAAGGAATGGAGAGGTAAGGTCCAACCGTTGACTCTTGAACGAGTTGGAGGAGTAACTAGATCATTTCTGCTGTTCTCCTGTTCAGGCCCAGTTTTCCGTAATCTCCGGTCATAGCAATTCATCTGAGAGCAGAAAAGAAAAAGGAGATAAAATTAATCTTTTCTCCGCTCCAGCTGGTGTTTTTTTTCCCCCCACTATCTACAAATACCTGTTTTTGAAAAATCCAATCAGTTTCTGGGAACTTCTCATTTATTTTCCAAAAATTTTCTTTTATTATTCATTCTCGGGATGTGGGCGTCGCTGGCAAGGCCGGCATTTATTGCCCATCCCTAGTTGCCCTTGAGAAGGTGATGGTGGGTCGCCTTCTTGAACCGTTGCAGTCCGTGTGGCATTCCTTGTGGCAGTTTGATACAACGGAATGGCTTGCTAGGCCCACTTCAAAGGGCCAACCATGTTTTTGTGGGACTGGAGTCACATATAGGCGAGACCAGGAAAAGGACAGCAGGTTTCCTTCCCTGAAGGACATTAGTGAACCAATTGGATTTTACGACCATCCGACAGCTTCATGGTCACTTTTACTGATACTAGTTTTTTTTTTTTAAAAACTGAATTCAAATTCTCAAACTGCCACAGTGGGATTTGAAATCGCGTTCTGCGGATTATTAGTCCCATAACATAGTCGCAATACTACCAATTGTCAGTTTTTAGTTTAAACAATTCCATTCGGATGAAACCTCCAAAATCAGTCATAATAGAGGGAATCTCCTACTGTGGATGTAAAAGATCCCATGACACTATTCGAAGAAGAGCAGTGGAGTTCACCCCGGTGTCCTGACCGATATTTATCCCTCAATCAACATCACTAAAAAAATTATCTGGTCATTATCTCAAAGCTGTTTGTGGGACCTTGCTGTGCGCAAATTGGCTACCACGTTTTCTACATTACAACAGTGACTACTTCAAAAGTACTTCATTGGCTGTAAAGCGCTTTGGGACGTCCTGAGGTTGTGAAAGGCGCTATATAAATGCAAGTCTTACTTTACGATAATGGAAGTTAACAGGCAATGGAAAGTTCCTAAACGTTGTCCTTGCACGTGTCGTACAGTAATACCCTGGGCAGGGAAATGAAACAAGTACAATTCAATTGGTTCTTTGTATTGAATCTTCCTTGGGCTGAGAGGTTGATTTATATCAGATCAGAGATGATGGTGCTGGAGTGCTGTGTAACACGCTCATTGATAGATATTTGGAGTTCTTTTGCATTCACTTTTCACACTTAAAATTTCTTGTTTTTTTCTTTAAATATTCAGAATACCCACCCCGATTTACATTTCTGTTGACATCTACGTTGAAATTTCTCGATTGAGCAGATTCCAAGGAAGGAACTACAGGCCTCATATTTGTTGCACAACCCACTATCCCACAATCCCTGCCTAGTAGGTTCGTTCACACAGCAGGAACAGTTGACCTCAGCTGTGATGTCTCTACAGTTGAACTGTCCGCTGACACGCAGCGGGGTATCTTAACTCTCCACCCCACACCCCACACCCCCGCGCTCCCCCGTCCGCCAAACCATCCCCACCTCCCCCGGCAGAAACCAGGTGGGAGATCATTTAAATTGGATCAGGAAACTTACCTGCTGGCCTCCCTTTAAATTGCAGGTGCCAAGGACATGTGCTTGAAGCTAGGTCATCACCAGCGGGACTCGACTGCCATTTTAAAAGGTGGAGAAGTGGCTGAAGCTAGTGGGAGGAGGATCAGAGGGAGAAGTCGACCCTCCAGGTAAATTAATTTATTTCCTTTTTGGGGCATTCAACCGATACTCAAACCACCGCAGCACATTATCACTAATTCCACAAGATTCTATCTTGGAGAGAAGCCTCGTGTGGTACCTTATCATAGGCTTTGAAAGTCCAGGTATACAATGTCTACCAGGTTACCCTCATCCACTAACCTAGTGACTTCTTCAAAAAATTCAATCAAATTAGTAAAACACAACCACCTTTTCCAGAAGCCTTCTTCGGTGTCCCCGAGAAGGCCTTCCCTATCTAAATGGTCATATAGTGCATCCCTAATTAAATACAATTTACAGCACAGAAACAGACCATTCAGTCCAACAGATCTATGCCGGTGTTTATGCTCTACATGAGCCTCCTCCCAACTTACTTCATCTCACTCTATCAACATCCTTTTATTCCTTTCTCCCTCATGTACTTATCTAGCTTCTCCTTCCTTCAAGCATCTTACCTATTACTGACATCAAGCTAATGAGCCTATAGTTACCCAGCTCTGCCTTATCACCCTTACAGAATCATAGAATGGTTATCGCATGGAAGGAGGCCATTCAGCCCATCAAGCTCATGCTGGGTCTTTGTAAGAGCAATCCAGTTAGTCCGATTCCCTCACTCTTTCCCCATAACCCTGCAAATCTTTTCCATTTAAATATTTATCCAATTCCTTTTTGAAAGCCACAATTGAATCTGCTTCCACCACCCTTTCAGGCAGCACATTCCAGATCATAACTACTCGCTGCGTAAAAAAGTTTTTCCTCATGTCGCCTTTGGTTCTTTTGCCAATCAACTTAAACCTGTGTCCTCTGGTTCTCAACCCTTCTACCAATGCAAAAAATTTCTCTTTATTTACTTTATCCAAACCCTTCGTGATTTTGAATACTTCTATCAAATTTCCTCTTAACCTTCTCTGCTGTAAGGAGAACAAACCCAGCTCCTCTAGTATCCACGTAACTGAAGTCCCTTCATCCCTGGAATCATTCTATTAAATCTTTTCTGCACCCTCTCTAAGGCCTTCACGTCCTTCCTAAAGTGCGGTGCCCAGAATTGGACACAATACTCCAGTTGTGGCTGAACCAGTGTTTTATAAAGGTTCAACATAACTTCCTTGCTTTTGTACTCTATGCCTCTAGTCATAAAGCCCAGGATCCCGTATGCTTTTTTTAACCTCTTTCTCAACCTGTCCTGCCACCTTCAAAGATTTGTGTACATATACCTCCAGGTCTCTCTGACTCTGCACCCTCTTTAGAATTGTACCATTTAGTTTATATTGCCTCTCCTCATTCTTCCTGCCAAAATGTATCACTTCACACTTCTCTGCGTTAAATTTCATCTGCCATGTGTCCGCCCTTTCCATCAGCTTGTCTACGTCCTCTTGAAGTCTATTACTATCCTCCTCACTGTTTACTACACTTCCAAGTTTTGTGCCATCTGTGCCAAGTCCTAGTCATTAATATATATCAAAAAAAGCAGTGGTCCTAGTACCAACCCCTGAGGAACACCACTGTATACTTCCCTCCAGTCTGAAAAACAACCAACCACCACTATGCTCTGTTTCCAATACGTGGCCAATTTTGCATCCATGCTGCCACTGCCCCTTTTATTCCATGGGCTTCAATTTTGCTGACAAGCCTATTATGTGGCACTTTATCAATCGCCTTTTGAAAGCCCATATACACCACATCAACAGCATTGCCCTCAACTACCCTCTCTGTTACCTCATTAAAAAACTCAATCAAGTTAGTTAAACACGATTTGCCTTTAACAAATCCGTGCTGGCTTTCCTTTATTAATTCATATTTGTCCAAGTGACTATTAATTCTGTCCCAGAATATCATTTCTAAAAGTTTCCCCACCACACAGGTTAAACTGACTGGCTTGTAGCTGCCAGGTTTATCCTTACACCTCTTTTTGAACAAGGGTGTAACATTTGCAAGTTAACATCATCAACTATGTTAGCATCCTTCCAGTCTTAAGGATACAGCCCGCGACTCCAGCAAGCTATTAAAGATAGGGGCAAGGGGCTCATACAGTACCTGTCCCATTTCTTTAAGGATTCCTGAGTAGATATCATCTGGGCCGGTAGCCCAATCTATTCGGAGGTTCCATATTCTATCTAAGGTGATATCCTCATCTATTTTAATAATATTAATTTTACTGTTAATAGCACCACTCAATACAGTCAGTTGAGCATCATCTTCAAGAGTAAAGATCATGCAAAGTATTCATATAGTGTCTCCGCCATACCCGGCTAGTCCTTTCTAACCTGTTCTTGAGCATCTTGCACTGGCCCAATACAGTCTTTGTTGGTCCTCTGACTCTTTGCGTAGCTGAGAAAGCCTTTCCCATTACTACCACAGTTGCCCACTATCCTCTTTTCCACTAACCTTTTAGCTGATCTAATTGTGACTTTAGTTTTCTTTAACTGTTCATGGTACTTGTCTTTGTTTTGCTGATAAGGAATTCAGGAGAAACTTCTTTACCCAGAAATTGGTTAAAATGTGGAACTTGCTACCACAAAAAGAGTAGTTGAGGTGAATAGCATCGATGTTTTTTAAGGGGAAGCTAGATAAGTACATGGGGGAGAAAGGAATAGAAGGATATATTGATAGGGTGAGATGAAGTAAGGTGGGAGGTGGGTCACGTGGAGCATAAACACCAGTTGGGCTGAATGGCCTGTTTCTGTGCTGTAATTTCTATGTAATTCTATGAGTATTATGTACTATTAATCTATAAAAACATTATGTTTACGTCTCATTTGTCTGTGTACGTGACCAATCAGCTGCCTTGCCTTCTTCTGACCACAATCCCTTCTGTTGGCTTTAGGGAGATGTAAAAACTTGCTTTTTATATTCAGCATCAGTTGTATTCCTGCCCAGTCAGGCTGACCAATGAGCTGTTCCAAATCCTCTGCTATTTTATTAAAGTTTTAAAATCTGGAATTAACTGAAGATTTTCAGTGCCTTTGGCTCTACCAGTCAATTGAAACCTCATGGTATTGTGGTCACTGTTTCCCAGGAATATATGTACAGCTTTCAAATCTAAGTACACGACTAATGGTAAGAAATTCATCTCTCAAAATGTACTGATCAAACAATAGACGGATTACTTAAAAAAAAATTACAGTGGCATGTTCCAAAATACAGTCTACTCTTAAATTGAAATAGTTTAACTTAAATTATCTGATCATTGAAGCTTTTTTTTGAGTACTAAATTGTCAAGGGATTATGGAGCTAAGGCGGGTAAATGGAGTTGAGGTACATATCAGCCATGATCTAATTGAATGGCGGAACAGGCTCGAGGGGCTGAATGGCCTCCTCCTGTTCCTAAGACATACCCAGCACCCGGTTTACTTTGCTTATTGAGGCAGAGTGAGCAATGAGTCAATTGGCCTCCTGACAAGTTCTATCCCACCCATAGAATACATTCACATCTGACCTTCCATTTGCCCATAATTAACTTAACTTGCCCATGCCCTGCTCATGTGAATACATCATCAAGCTCTTGGCTGTCTCCTCTTAGTCTACAGTCCTCTCAGCTTGGTGTCATAGGTCAATTTAAATATCTTGAACTGAAACAAAAAAAATCCAGGTAAGTTGGGTACACTGGGAAGAAGAGGAGTCCCAGCACTGAACCCTCTGGGACACCCCAACCCAATACCTCCTACCAATTCCTAATCCACATTCAGGCCTTAAACCTAGACCCTCCCTTTGGTTTGCGTACTTTGAAAAGACCTATTTCATCTCTGCCAGCTTGTGTAGATTAATTTGCAATAAGTTTAGGAGGGAAATCAGGAAGCACACAAAGGGTAGTAGAAATCTGGAATTCTCTCCTCCCAAAAGGCTATAGATTCTTGGGGTCAACTGGAGTTCGGGTCTCCTTATTACAAAAAGGATATAGAAGCACTGGAGAAAGTGCAAAAAAGATTTATTTACAAGGATGGTACAACTAACAGGCTGGGGCTCTTTTCTCTATAAAAGCAGTCCGAGGGAGTGTCCTGATAGAGGTCTTCAAAATTATGAAGGAGTTCGACAGGGTAGAGAGGCTGTGTCTTCAGCCGTGTAGGCCCCAAGTTCTGGAATTCCCTCCCTAAACCTCTCAGCCTCTCTCTCCTCCTTTAAGATGCTCCTTAAAACCTACCTATTTGACCAAGCTTTTGGTCACCTGTCCTAATATCTCCTTACGTGGCTCAGTGTCAAATTTTGTTTGATAATCGCTCCTGTGAAGTGCCTTGGGACGTTTTAATACGATAATGGTGCTGTATAAATACAAGTAGTTGTTGTTGGGCATTCACCAAGCTCAAGCTATTGGGCTCAGCAATTCAGTCACGACAGCTTCTGCTATGACACAGTTCGTAGACCAAACTGAAAATACAAATGTTTCCTGACTTACAAATTTTAATTAAAATTTATTTCATACCTCAATATTCATTTTAGAAGATGCACCATGCAACTTAACTACCTCCCACAAGTGAAACTAGAATCATATAAAAATCACAGGGAGTAGATTTTTGGATTATTCAGGAGGGAGATAATTGTACACGCAAATTATTCCACATTGGTGAAATGCTCTCTCTTGGTCTCCTGACATGAATATTTGGTTGCTGCTGTATTGAGAAACGATTCAACCTCATGAACACCCATTAGGAAGTAAAACTCTGGTCATCCCACCCGGTTTACCACTGCACCCAAGTTACACCACAGACCCTATAAATACTAATATCAACTCCATATTTAGACAGGCACACAGAGACAGAGAGAGAGGCACACAGAGGCAGAGGGAGGAAGAGACAGACAGAGAGAGACGCACACAGAGGCAGAGGGAGAGACAGAGAGAGAGAGGCACACAGAGGCAGAGGGAGGGAGAGACAGAGAGAGAGGCACACAGAGGCAGAGGGAGGGAGGGAGAGACAGAGAGAGAGGCACACAGAGGCAGAGGGAGGGAGGGAGAGACAGAGAGAGAGGCACACAGAGGCAGAGGGAGGGAGAGGCAGAGAGAGAGGCACACAGAGGCAGAGGGAGGGAGGGAGAGCGAGAGAGAGGCACACCGAGGCAGAGGGTGGGAGGGAGAGCGAGAGAGAGGCACACAGAGGCAGAGGGAGGGAGAGCGAGAGAGAGGCACACAGAGGCAGAGGGAGGGAGAGAGCGAGAGAGAGGCACACAGAGGCAGAGGGAGGGAGAGACAGAGAGAGAGGCACACAGAGGCAGAGGGAGGGAGAGACAGAGAGAGAGGCACACAGAGGCAGAGGGAGGGAGAGACAGAGAGAGAGGCACACAGAGGCAGAGGGAGGGAGGGAGAGCGAGAGAGAGGCACACCGAGGCAGA